>NC_033798.1:37987242-38149479 GCF_001876935.1 Asparagus officinalis | reverse complement strand
TGAGGGTCCCGCCACTATTACTAAGGTCTCGGTTGAGGAAGAGACCATAGCCTTGGTAATCGGTTCGACGGTTACGGAAGTGGGAGACGAGGTCGTAACGATCATTTGAGGCGACACCTCTTCTTGACTTGAGGACTCCTCTCCCTGAGCGGGTGCCTCTTCTTGAATCGACGCCTCCTCTTCCGAGTAGGTGCCTCTTCTGGAATCTGTTCGCGGGAAAAATCGTGTCTTTCTTCATTGTTGATTCCATTGTCATCTTAAATAACAGCTTTTTGAGTTACAAAGATCCAGTCTTTTTTTAAGATATGGTTACAATGAAAATCAAAGAAAATAAAAAAAAGATTACAACTTTCTCCTTATTTGTCGAACAGATCACGAGCTCCTGTTTTGCGGTCGCTCGCTTGCGTGGGTTGTTTGCCTGCGCCGGGGTTTATCCGTGGACCACCGCGAGATCTAGATCCGGTCGGATCTACGTAGTATGACGGGTATTATTTCGCCAAGGAAATAATAGCCGAGGGTACTATTTCGCCAAGGAAATAGTAGCATTTAATTCTCGGGATCAAAGACCAAGCTTTGATCCGGAGTATGCCTGCGTAGATCTGAGATCCGATCCTCTCGAACACCTGCCTTATTTGGCGTTGACGATCGCTGAGCACCAGATCTGGGAGAGCAAGTCCTCGAAGTCCTAAAGCTTGGATCTTTTTTAGATCTGAGTCTTCAATCCAGCAGGGCTTCGCCTCCAAAAAATCCAACCTTTGAACAAATGAACCAAGCCCCCTATTTATAGGCACTCTGAACTGTGCCCGGGCGTTGACTCTTCGAACCCTTGGCTTGATTCCACATGCGAATGTATGTATTCCGTTGCTTGCGTGCGATTCGTCAACCTCGTCGCCTCGTTGGTTCGTCGGTTTGTGCCGAGCTGTGCTAAGGGACCTATAAGCAATTTTATATGCCTACATGGATGACTCGTTGACTCTTCAACCCGTTAGCTTGATTCCGCACGCGAGTGGATTTATTCCGTTGTTTGCGTGCGGTTCATTAGCTTCGTAGCCTCGTTAATCCGCTTCGTCGCGTATCGCTTGGTTTCGGCGTTGTAGACTAACAATCGTGTCTGCATACGTCGCCCGATGGTCGGTTCGTCGAATCGGCATTGTCGAGCTGTGTTAAGGGACCTATAGGCAGTTTTATACGCCTACAGATACCCCCTCCAAAGTATTTCAGCCTCGTTCTTTTATAGAAGAGTCTGGAATACTTTGGATATGATTGTCCCATTCTTCGCTTGGTTACAACGGGATATTTGGAGTGGCTTCCATTCTTGGTTCCTTGATTCCTTCAGTCCCCCAGGCTATTCAGTGCTTTGTAGAATGCCTGTAGGGGTTCCGGTGCTGCATTTATTGTCTGACCGTCTGTCGGAATTTTGAATTTGAAGTCGATTCTCGATTTTCTGACTTTTAGCTCGAGTTGGTTATTTCAACATAGAACTGACCATCGGTCGTCGGCGTTGAATCTTCATTTACAACGCGTTGTCCTGCGTTTGAGCATCCTCGTGACGCGTTGTCCGGCGTCTAAGCTTCATTGTAACGCGTTGTCCGGCGTCCAAGTTGGAGTATACACAGTTTAAGCTCTGAAGGAATTGGAGCGTGGCGTATACTCGAGTCATGAGACCAATCTACAGAGTTGATACATGTATGACTCGTATTTATAGAATTTTTGGCAAATTCTCAGCCATCAACAGGTTTGATGAGCCTTTACCGACTACCGTTTGAGTCGGGCTAGCATGCGGATTGTTCAAGTCCGTTCCGCATGTGACGTTAAGCTAAAAGAGTTATCCCTTTTAGTGCTACGATCTTGAATACGTAGACTTCGTCTTTCTCCTGTGAAAAGACTAAACAGCAACGTGTATGAGACGTTGACTTAGGATTTTTGGCAAATCCTCAGCCTACAACGGATTTGACGTGCTCTTACCGACTACCGTTTGAGTCGGGCTAGCATGCGAATTGTCTAAATCCGTTCCACATGTAACGTTGTGCTGAGAGAGTGAATTCTCTTAGACTTTGCTGCTACAACTTCGAATACGTAGACTTCGCCATTGTTATGGGAATAGGCTACCCAGCAACGTGTATTAGACGCTGACTTATCCCTATTTAGGCTTCGGGATAAAATACCCCAGAATCGAACTCTGGTGTCTTTTTCAATCGGTAAAAGACTAAACCGGCGACACGTGTTAGGTGTCGACATATCCTTTCTTAGGATTCAGGATGAAATTCCCCATGCGTGTAAGGCATGGAGTTTATTGTTATTAATAACACCCTGCCACAATGTTAAATATGCGGACGGGTGTTCTTTTTAACGGTTAAGAACTAACCGGCAGCGCGGATTAAGCGCAGACTTATCCTTGCTTAGGTTTTAGGATAGAATACCCCAGAATCGAACTCTGGTGTCTTTTTCTACGGAAAAAGACTAAACCGGCAGCGCGTGTTAGGCGCAAACTTATCCCTGCTTAGGATTCGGGATAAACTTCCTAGGATGAATCTTAAATTGATAAATTTTGGAAAAGATCGGTGCGGGAAAGGAAGAATTTTATATTCTGTTTTCTGGTCTTCTTTTAGGGTGAAGACGAATCCGAAAACAAGGAAGGAAGAATTTTATATTCTATTCCTTGATCCTGGAAAGGAAGAATTTTATATTCTATTTCCAGTGCAAAAGAAACTAGGAGTGGGATCTCCACTCCGAGAATCAGAAAGATTCGGATAACCCTAACTGTCGGAAGGTTTGATTATCGAACTAAAGATGAATTTCTCGTTTATCGAGAGCGAATTATGGTTTTGAGGTGACCCTAACTGTAGGAAGGTTTGATCACTCGATTTGAAAGTGGACCTCTCGTTCATTGGAGGAATCGAGAGGGGATTTTGACTGTGGTCCTAACTGTAAGAAGGTTTGACCAATCGGGAACTTTACGTCCAGACTCTAACAGAGAGAGTGTTGAGTGCACAGACACAGTGAGAACTTGAATAGACCGTGTCTATCACAAACGGCCCTTCCCATTTGGGTTCGAATTTACCTTTCTTCTTGGAGTAAGGATTATCGGTCGGCGAGCAGCGAGGACCAGATCTCCTTCCTTGAAGCTTCTCTGTCGGACTCTTTTGTTGAAAGCCCTGGATATTCTAGCTTGATAAAACTCAATGTGTTGTTGAGCTTCCAAGTGCTTTTCATCCAACCTCTCGAGTTCTTCGAGACGTTTTTGATGCTGTTCTTCCGTCGTCATCTCGGTTGCGAGGGCGATCCGAAGGGATGAGATTTTAATCTCCAATGGTAGCACAGCTTCACATCCGTATACCAACGAATATGTGGTAGCTCCCGTAGGTGTGCGTATGGTGGTACGATAAGCCCAGAGTGCTTCACCAAGTTTATCGTCCCAGTCTCGTTTATTGGTCTTCACAAGCTTTGACAAAATCTTAATGATCGTCTTGTTGAACGCCTCAGCTAGTCCATTTGCGGCGGGATAATAAGCTGTCGACGAAACATCCTCAATTTTGAACTTGTCACAAAACCTGATAAAGGCATTGCTTATTAACTGCGGACCGTTGTCATGAATGATCCGTCTTGGCACGCCATGTCGGTATATGACATGATGCTTGATGAAATTGATGACGTTGTTCGTCTTCACTTCTCTAAGCAGAATTGCTTCAGCCCACTTTGAAAAGTAATTCGTGATTGCAAGAATGAATCGATCACCTTTGACTGAAGGGGGAAAAATAGGACCGACAATGTCCATACCCCATGTCTCGAACGGCCATGACGTGGTTGACGTGTGCAACTGCTCTGGTGGTTGATGCATATAATTTGTATGTATTTGACAAGCATGACACTCTCGGGCGTATTCGATTGCGTCACGAACCATCGTTGGCCAAAAGTATCCCATTCTCCTGATACGATCATACAGTTTGGGCCCAGGCTGATGCGCACCGCATTCTCCTTCGTGTGCTTCCTTAAGAACTTCTTCTGCTTCTTTGTTCGAAAGGCATCGGAGTAACAAACCATCGTACCCTCTATGGTATAATGTACGGGTCTCGGTATTATAAAAGAATCTTGGTGCTCTTCGGCGGATTGATTCCCTTTCTTTTACATCCTCTGGCAAAATACCATATTGGACGTAGTCAATGATAGGAAAGCGCCAATCTCGGGACTCAAACCCAATTTGAGTTGAATTCACCTCCTTGGCGTTTATGTCTCCATCATCTTCTTCTTCAATATCCATATTGTATATGGGTATGCAGAGCTGATGCGTCCTTACTATGACTAATAGTTTAGTTTCGGGAGGCTGAGCAAGTGATACTGCTAGTGCTGTCAGTGCATCCGCATAAGCGTTCTGGAGACAAGGGATGTATTCAATAAAGAATTCTTTAAAAGATTCTGCCATTTTAATGGCCTCCTGGTGGTAGGGGATCAGGTCTTGGTTCCTGACTTCATACTCTCCACGGACTTGGTTGACTATCAATTAAGAATCCCCAAAAGCTTCGAGATATTCGACCCCCAGCTCCTTGGCGAAACTGAGTCCAATGAGAAGCACGTTGTACTCGGCTACGTTATTGGACTCGAGGCATCACATGCTTTCCCGGGGAGATTAAGACAACCCCAACCCCGGAGGAAACTGTAGAACCTCACGGGGTTATTACCCTATTAACTGCCCTCGAAGCACCATCAAAGTATAATTGCCATACTTGTTGGTGCGACGTTGTGTTAACCTCGTGGGTTTTATCCGGCAAGTCATCATATACTTCTGTCGTATCTGTGGTCGGGTTTGCCGCCAAAAGATCGCAAATCGCTTGTCATTTGATCGACTTCTGTTGCTTGAAGTGCAAATCATATTGGGACAAGAGAAGGGCCCATTTCGCTAACCACCAATTCATAGAGGCCGGTTGCGTCATAAATACCCGTACTGGATTAACATTGGAAATGACGTAAATCGTCTGTCCCACTAAGTAATGTCGCATCTTTTGCATTGCGAATACTAATGCGAGGCATTCTTTCTCAATCATCGGATATCGAGACTCAGCGCCTACCAAGGTCCGACTTAGGTAATAAACTGCCTGTTCGTGACCATTATCATCATCTTGTGCTAGTAAGGCACTTATCGAGTGGTTCATCGCCTTGAGATAAATCAAGAACGGTCTACCTGATTTTGGTGCGACGAGAACAGGAGGATTCGTCGGATACGTTTTGATATCTTCGAATGCTTTTTGGCAGGCGACGTCCTAGATGAATGACACTCCTTTCTTGTTTAACTTAGAGAATGGCTGGCATTTCCCAGAAAGATTTGAGATGAACCGCCGGATGTAAGCTAACCGCCATTGCAGTCCTCTGAGCTCTCTCAGATTTCTAGGGGGTTGCAGCTCACGTATCGCCTTCACCTTGTCAGGATCAATGTGTATTCCTTTAGTGGTGACGACGAATCCAAGAAATTTTCCGCTGGACATTCCAAGGAAGGATTTAGTAGGGTTCATCTTCAACTGATGGCTCCGCATGAGATCGAACATCATCTTCAGGTCCTTGATGTGATCTTCTTTGTTACGACTTTTTACAACCAAATCATCAACGTAGCACTCGACTGTTTTCCTGAGATGTTCTTGGAAAATCTTAGTCATCGCTCGCTGGTACGTGGCGCCTGCATTCTTTAGACCGAAAGGCATCACCGTGTAGCAAAAGACACCAAGATATTGGCTAACCAGTCTGGATGTTGTTCCTCTCGGATAAATCCTGATTCGATCAATTTCTTAACCTCTGCCTCGATAGCTTCCATTATCTGCGGACGAAACCGTCTTTGCTGTTGTTTGATAGGTTTGGTATCCGGCTTGATATCGAGGCGGTGCATTGCTACATTGGGGTCGAGTCCTGGCATATCTTCATAGTTCCAAGTGAAGACGTTAATATATTCTCTGATGAGAGCAATCAATTCCTCCTTCTCATCTGGGGGAAGACTGTCGCTGATGAATATAGGCTTTGGGTTGGCCTCGTCGCCCATGTTAACTTGGACTATTTTATCTTCAGTGGGGGGTTCTCTCTGTTCGAACCTATCACCATACTGCATGTTCAGATGATGAACCCACGGGTCTTCCCAAGTTGGCATTTGATCATCGTCCTCCATTGTAGACGGATTAGCTGTAGTCATGTTCGCCATTAGGGCTTTGAAAGCTTCCCCCAGACTGGTATCGGAATCCCATTCCGAGGAATCTGGCGAATTTCCATTTTTGTATTGCTTAGATGATTGGTCATTAATTAACCAGCAGCATTCGTCTTCTGAAGAAGATTCATACCCTAACCCTCGTCCGTATTTATAATAATCATCGGGTCTCCCTTTTGGTACATATGCCGCTTTGGCTGGAACACGAGGACCTCGATCGAAGTATAGACCTTCTCCGAGTGTGAAATCATATCCCTGCTTTTCCATGAGCTTGCGCGCTTCTGGACTATACTTAGATAGATGCCGACCAGGTTTGTCATCATCCTCATCTTCGCTTAAGAAATGATCTGGTAATGGGGAGCTTTTTCCTTTACCGTAAATCACTTCTTTTGCGCCTCTTATTTTGTTCGAGACGACCATGGTTGTTCCGAAAGAATGCTGGAGGCGTTCCTTTGTTACATAGGACGATCGAAGCGGCATATACAAATCAGGATTATCGTACAATTCTTTTATCACATCATCAAGAGACAGGGAGTACTCTAAATCGTTATTTATTTCATTATTGGCAAGTTGCCAGTTACAACTGCCCTCTGACGTTTGTTCATCGTCAAGGTTGATTACAAAGGGTACAATGTCGTTTAAAACATAACCTCCATTGTAATCAAATCCGGCTTCGGTATCAGCTTCTTCTCCGTTGTCCGTGCCATGGGCCGATGATTCAGTATCGGATTCGTTACCATAAAGGAGAGAATCAGTGAAATAATTCTCATACCCTTTGAATGGTTGCTTATCCGCGACCACCGTCCTAACCTTATTATCAGTGTCGACATATTTCAAACACTGATGGAGAGTGGAGGGGATTATAACGTTACTATGGATCCAAGGCCGACCCAATAGTAAGTTATATGAAGTTTCGGCATCGATCACATAACATGTGACTTCTGTCTTCAAATCTCCCATTTGACACTTTACCCGGATCTTACCCAAGGGTCTTGACCCGCTAGTGTTGAATCCATAGATAACAGTGCCTGTGGACGCCAACTTACTAACCGTAATGCCGAGGTTATGCATCAAGCGAAGCGGCATGATACTCACAGCAGAACCCGGATCCACTTGGATTCGGTTGACTTTGCTGGAGCCGATGTACCCGATGAAGTATAGCGGTCGATCGTGGTTCGAATTCTTCGTCTGCATATCCTCTTTGGTGAAAGTAATGCAGGGAAGGTTCTTAGTCACTATATTGCAGTGTTGACTCAGCGGTTCCGGTTCTTCAGGCACCGGCTTGACTTGAGTCAGAAACACCTCTGAATTGGCCAAAGCTTCTTGCAAGGCCTCCCTGGTTTCCTTGGACAACCGCAGCAACTCATACAGCGTTATCCGTGCTGGAATGTTGGCTAGTTGAGCCATTATATCAAAGACTTGCGGAGTTTTCGAGCTTTCCGGTTTGTCTCTTCCAATCGGGCGACTGAAACGAGACTGCTTCGGATTCTGAACCTCCTGGGGATTCTTCTCCTTCGGTTTATTCACTGGCTATTGTCGAGCCTCTGCGCCCGGTGTAGGGCTCGTAATCACCCCCATCTCCGTGAGAGTTTTGGCTGGGTGAGAGTTTTGGCTGGTCCCCGTTTGTTCACCCCCTGCTCACTAGGTGGTGGATAATTGTAGTGATACTCATTTCCGCTTCTAGTGGCGAAGACTTCTTGTTCTTCTTCGGAGAGCGGGAAAGTAGGAGCTTCATCGCCATCCTCCTCGAAGATTGCGGAAGTAGCATTGCAAGACTTGCCTTTGCCCTTTCTTCTCGAGGAAGTAGCCCACTGTTCGTCTTCAATGAGATCGGGATGAACCCAGAAGATTTCGCCGTTTCTCGAGGAAGTCGCCCACTGTTCGTCTTCAATGAGATCGGGATGAACCCAGAGGATTTCGCCGTTTGGGGCTGTATGTGGCACAAGTCCTTTTTGGCGCTGTCCATGCGGGTCATCGTTCACTGTCTTCACCCCTACTTTGGTGATGCGCTCCGGTTTGAACCATGTTGTGGGCACCGATCCAAAGCTGATTGAAACCGCGTTTGCTCCAACATTCTTGGACGGCTTCGGGGTTATGACGCCTACATCAATTAGCGCCTGGATCTTGTCCTTGAGGTGGTAGCACGACTTGGTAGGGTGATGGACCGCTCTATCTTGTTGTTCTCCAGCAGGTATTTGAAGATGCCGGGAACCTCATCATATTTGAAGGAATACACTTTAGGAAACCTCGGCTCCGAAGATTTCTGCTTCTGAGGCCGTTGTTGCCATTGCCCCCGAGCTTGTTGTGGTGCTTGTTGCTGTGGCTGGTGCTGAGGGTGTAATTGGAAAGTTTGATTAGCATCAACTGTATTAGCATGTGCCTTACCTTTCCCCCGTGGGACGAAATTCTGCTGCGGAGCATTATTTGCCTGCTGGCCTCTTTCCGCCTTCTTTCTTCTGAGGAACCGCTCGGCCTGCTCTCCTCGGACCTTCAGATCCTTCCATGTCTTGGACGGTGCTGTCCCCATTGCTTCCAACACGTCCAGTGCGAGGTTGTTGTGGTAAGTCTGGAGGATGAATTCCTCGGTGATCGGGTCCCGGCAGTTCATCGCCTTGTTCCGGAACCTCTTGACGAAGGTATCAACCAATTCCCCGTCTTTCTGTTTCTCATCAAGCAACGACCTCAAAGAAGTTGGCGAGGAACTTAGTCTCCATGTCGTCCCAGCTGTTCACGCTTCCTGGCTTGAGGCGGCGATACCAATCGAAGGCGGCTCCACGAAGAGTGCCAACGAAGGACCGCACCATCAGAGGCTCATTACCAGAAATAACCCCCAAGTGTGATTTGAAGTAAATCAAATGTTGAGTGGGTGAACCCATCCCATTAAACGGCGTGAAGTTAATTAGGTTGAACTTCGCCGGATATGGGATTGATTCCCACTCTCTTGGGTATGGACAAGGAATGCCTGTTTTCTTCATCTCTTGAGCGGAAATCAACGTATTGATTTTGCTCTCGAGGTTCTTGATCTTCAAGTTTTCACCCGAGTCTTCGTTGGCATTCTCGTTACCACCCCCTGCATTGACGGGAGGATTATTGGCATTATGCGTCTCATTTGCATTTGTGTCCTCGTCTTCCAGATTAACCGGGTTACGACGACTTGGTTCGCCTTGCTGGTTCGTCAATGCTTGGATTTGTTAGTCATGCATTTCTCTCATGTTCTGCATGGCCATCTGCATTTCGAACCTGAAGGTTTCCTGTTGCTTAGCTAAGGCGTCTTCAAGCATCTTGGCCACTTGCTCCGGACTTATCATAAGTGCCTCGCGAGGTTGTCCCTCTCTAGATACCGTGTTATCTGATGCAACCGCGAAGCCGGCATCCGATTCTTCATCTTCTGAAGGGAGTCTTGTCCGAACCCTACCATAGGTTGCTCTCTTGATGGTTCCGGACTGCAGACGAGTTCTAGGCCGGGATGCTTTCAGAATCGATTCGAGACTATCTCGTGTCGATGTCCCCTTGCTGGTCATGTTGGTGGTGACCCTCGGGAATTCTCCATCTTCAACCACCGTTCTTCTTCGTCGGAAACGCCTAGGCCTTGGTTTTGGCGTTTCGGTAATAAGTCTTTCGAAAACCGAAACTCTTTCGGGGACCGCCTTGATGCAGTTGCACTCAGACAATACTGCCCGAATGAGTTTGGAACAGGGGCATTGAGTTTCCTGTTCTCGGGGACTCCTCTTCCTGATTTTACTCGTACCCCCAACACGAGTTTCCTGTTCTCGGGGACTCCTCTTCCTGATTTTACTCGTACCCCCAACACGATAGTACAATTCGTCTGCTTGACCTATAGTTTGTTGGCACGACTTCTCAGGTATAACATTATCGTCATCAGATGATAATGTTTCCTTCTGAGGGTGAACTACCTTCCTTGGGCTTTCAAAAGTTACGCGCCTCGCAACATGCCTTTTTATGCGTGAGTTCTCAGAGGGCTCTGGGACTTCAATGCGCAAATTGGTGCGCGTAGCTGCCCTGATTTCTTTGTCACGTTGGAGATGACGGCGACCCCCAGCGTGTTGAGTCGTTCTGGGCTTCTTCATCGGGCCCAAACGCTCTTGAACTGGAGCCTTGACTCGCTCATCGGGAAGTGGACCGAGGCGCTCCAAAACTGGCTTCTTCTTTCGGGATGATTCTGCGTGATCTCCCGGAGTAGTTGCTGGAATTATCAGCGATATTGGTTGTTTCGCCGGGGGTTGAACTTTGGTTGGAGGCTGCTTCGGCCTCCACACTTGGCGGGTTGATGGCGGCTTCTTGGCCACTCTTTCTCCCTCCAATTTCTTGGCCTCCTGCACAAGAATTTTTGCTTGTGCGAGTAACGCGCGGCGTTTGTGAATCCGCTCTTCGAGTGTCGAAAGGTTCCGTTTGACTCGGATCCATTCGCTCGTTGGCGGTTTGGAGGACCTGCCATTCTTCAGTTGTTGAGGCTGTTTGCCTCCCCTGTTCTTCAAATCCGCGTTGTAGCGGACTCCGTCTGTAGACTCCATCGCCTTAGCGAATTGCCGCGCAAGGCGTTGACGTCGCCTCTGGCGGGCTCTCTTTGAGAGAGTCACAACACCCTCGACAGTAGAGGCGTCGACAAGAACAGGTTTGACCTCGTTGGAGGTCGGTGGAACTTCACCCGACGCAACTTTGGCGTCAGCTGGGGTGAGAGCTTCGTTGGCGTTCTGAACTTCTTCAAACCAATGAACTTTTCTCCTGGAGGAGAACTTCTTGGACTTGCGGGGGGAGGTAGATCCGGACGAGGATGAAAGGTACTCCTCGAACTTGGCCTGGTCGAATTCATACTCGACCTCCTCCTCGACCGGGATTGAAATATCTCGGCAGCGAGATCGGTGGCTCCCACTGTGGTCGCCCGATTGTTCGCGGGAAAAATCGTGTCTTTCTTCATTGTTGATTCCATTGTCATCTTAAATAACAGCTTTTTGAGTTACAAAGATCCGATCTTTTTTTAAGATCCGGTTACAATGAAAATCAAAGAAAATAAAAAAAAGATTACAACTTTCTCCTTATTTGTCGAACAGATCACGAGCTCCTGTTTTGCGGTCACTCGCTTTTGTGGGTTCTTCGCCTGCGCCGGGGTTAATCCGTGGACCACCGCACGATCTAGATCTGGTCGGATCTACGACGGGTATTATTTCGCCAAGGAAATAATAGCCGAGAGTACTATTTCGCCAAGGAAATAGTAGCCTTTAGTTCTCGGGATCAAAGACCAAGCTTTGATCCGGAGTACGCCTGCGTAGATCTGAGATCCGGTCCTCTTGAACTCTTGCCTTATTTGGCGTTGACGATCGCCGAGCACCAGATCTGGGAGAACAAGTCCTCAAAGTCCCAAAGCTTGGATCTTTTTTAGATCTGAGTCTTCAATCCAGTAGGCCTTCGCCTCTCCAAATTTTCCAACCCTTGAACAAATGAACCACCTCTCCTATTTATAGGCCACCTTCACTGTACCCGCGCACAGGTGGCCGACACACCGAGCCACCTAGGTGGCTCGGCTCTTGGCCGAGCCACCTAGAGGTGGCTCGGTTTTGGCCAAGTCCCCTAGGTGTTGGGTTTTCCGTCGTTTTCTGTTTTCGGTTCTGTCCGTGATTCGGTTCTGTGGTTGATTTATCCGGACTTGAATCGTTGACCTGATTTGGCAGTAAATCCGCTTCTCGATTTGGCAGTAAATCCACTTCTGAGTTCGAGTCCGAAACTGATCTTGATTCGATTGTGATTCGTCTGAGTCTGCCCTTGGTTGGATGACTTGATTCCGCACGCGAGTGGATTTATTCCGTTGTTTGCGTGCGGTTCATTAGCTTCGTAACCTCGTTAATCCGCTTCGTCGCGTATCTCTTGGCTTCGGCGTTGTAGACTAACAATCGTGTCTGCATACGTCGCCCGATGGTCGGTTCGTCGAATCGGCGTTGTCGAGCTGTGTTAAGGGACCTATAGGTAGTTTTATACGCCTACACCAAGAAGCCTCTTCATCTCTTTTTAGGTTCCACTGGACCTTCACGAAATGAATCACCTTATTTCTAAGCTTCTTGTCCTCATTGGCAATGATGCAAACTAGAATCTCAAAGGTGGTCAAATCTGCCGGAATCTCTATTTTGAGTGCATCAATCACCCTCTACTGCTCCTCATCGAGTAGATGCTTCTTGAGCATCGAAACATGAAACATATCATGTATACCTGGCACTGATGTTGGAAGATCTAGCCGATATGAAATGGCTCCAACATGTTCCATAATCCGTAACAGACCAATATATCTCGGGGCAAGCTTCCCCCATCTGCCAAAACGCTAAACACCCTTCATAGGTGATACCTTCAACAACACAAAATCTCTAACCTGAAACTCTAAGGGTCACCGCCTCTGATTTGTATAGCTCTTTTGTAGACTCTGAGCTGCAAGAATGTGCTCCTGAATAACCGCTACCTTCTCCATAGTCTGTCACACGAGCTCTGGCCCAAGCAATAAGCTGTCCTCCGGCTCTGCCTAACAAATAGGGGATCTATAAGGCCTCTTATACAATGCCTCATACGGTGCCATACCTATAGTCGATTGAAAATTGTTGTTATAAGCAAACTTAATCAATGGGATGTGATCCTCCCAGCTGCCCTAGAAATCGATGATGCAGCCCGCAATATATCCTTCAACACTTGGTTCACTCTCTCCATTTGCCTATCTATTTGCGAGTGGAAGACACTGCTATATGATAGCTGGCTGCCGAATGAATTCTGGAAACTATTTTAGAAATAAGATGTGAAAACCGAGCCTCGGTCTGACACAATAGTCTCCGAAACTACATGAAAATGAACTATCTCCTAGATAAAAATCCTCGCATAAGTCTCAGTTGTATAGGTCATCTTCATCGGTAAGAAATGCGCCAACTTCGTTAGCCGATCGACTATTACCCAAATAGAATCATTTCCCATGCTCGACCTTGGCAATCCCATAATAAAATCAATAAAAATATCTACCCACTTCCACTCAGGAATGGGTAAAGGCTGTAGGGTTCCTGCAGGTCTTTGATATTTTGCCTTTACTTGTTGACATGTAAAGCACTTAGCTATGTACTCCACAATCTCTCTACACACGCCACTCCACCAAAAATATCTCTTTAGGTCCTTGTACATTTTGGTTGTGCCTGGATGTACTGTGTACCTGGTGTGATGTGCCTCATCAAATAAACTCTTCTTTAACTATGGATTATTCGGCATGACTAACCGGCCCTTTATTCGAAGGCCTCCATCTGCCTTAATGGTCCAATCAACCTTGGGCTTTTTGGAAATCTCCCCTTCCGGGTTTGAATCCAAGAGTCCTCCAACTGAGCACTGACCACTCTATCAGCCCATGATGACTGAACGACCAAACCACCTAAAAATGTGCTGCTCCCACTAATCTCTGGCCAAAAATCAAGCTGGCTAAGGGTGTGAAGATCTCGATACAACACACACCTCAAAGCTACAAGCTCACAACGACGCTTCCTACTCAACGCGTCTACTACAATGTTCGCCTTTCCGAATGATACTGAAGTGTGAACTCATAATCCTTAATGAAGTTGACGCATCGCCGCTTCCTCTGGTTGAGTTTCTTCTGGGAGAAGAGATATTTTAGACTCTTATGGTCCGTGAACAGCTCCAACTATACTGTATAGAGGTAATGTGTAAAACCCCAAAATTTTTTAAACTTATGAATGAAGAATGAAATTAATATGTGATTAATTACCATATGTAATGACCGCAAATTTCCAATACTGGTTTAAATAATTTTCTAGTATTTTAAATTTTAATTTATTTTTTTAAAGGGGTATTTTTCCCTATGTTTTCCCTCTCTCACCTGTAAACAATCTGCTCTCTCTCTCTAATCTTTCATCTCACCCCTGCCCCACCCCCTAAAACCCTCCCCAATTCACACAAATCCCCACATCGTGTTTCCCCCAACTCCTCCTCAAAAATCCCCCATGCTTATCCTCTCTCATTCACGCTCTCACTCTCTCTCACTGTCACTCTCAATCTCTCTCATTTACGCTCTCTCTCTCTCTCTCTCTCTCTCTCTCTCTCTCTCTCTCTCCTCTCACGTTCTCTCCCTTCTCAACCACCCCCTCTTGTTCTCTCTCCCCCTCTCCACCTCTCTCTCTCTTCAACTCATCTTTCCATCACCACCCTCCACCAACTCGCCACCTTCAGCCTCCAACTCAGCTCTACCTTGTGCTCCGCTGTTTGTTGGAAATTTGCAGAAAAAAGACAATGAAAGAAAAATTGACTTGTATTCTCTCAAAATCAATTATAATTTGGATTCCGATTACAAAAGAGAGGAGAATGAATTTGATTCTCCCCTTTGTTTAAAACTGGGTTCTTCTTGGTAGTGGTGGAGTGCCTCTTTCGATTGATCGTGTCGAACTTGCTCTCCGTTGACGATCCGACCGTCCTATCTCACGAAACCGATTGAATTGCTTGATGAATTCGGTTTAGAACTCTTGACGAGTATAAAGAACTCAGAACGAGTTGAAAACTCTGACAAGAGTTGTTGAAAACCAAATGTCTGATTTTATGTGATTAGCTTGGATTGCCAGCTTAATCACGAACTCTTAAATGAGTTTCAGAAATAAACTCAGAGCGAGTTAAAACTCTATGACAGAGTTGTTGGAACCGAAGATTCGGTTAATTGCCAAGTGGATTATGCCGTTGATGAAGAAATCCTCCGGGATTCGATTAACTGATCGTTGATCAGTTCTTTGATCTTCAAAAGATCTTCTTCTTCGTACTGTTGAACTGCTGCGATTTGTTGACCTTAGGCGGTTTTAATGCCAGCTCACCTCAACCGAATGCGGTTTTTCTGCTAGAAACCGATCAACCTCTTACTCAGTTGAGTAAGTCGGTTATTTATAGGGGGATTAGGGGTGTAACCAACCCCTAAATCCGCTCCTAAGTGGGCGAAGATCCCTCAGAACGTGGGATAACGGTTTTGAGGCCGTTCGACTTGCGTTTGAACAAGTCAAAACGCCTCAGTTGGCGTTATGGGCTTTAACTCTGCGTCCAAGGCTTGAGACGCAGAGTTAAATCTCTGTTAGAGATTTGAAACGCACAGGCCGCATGCGTTCTGGAATTGGAAACACACAGGTCGCTGGTGCGTTGAAGTTCAACTCTGCGTCCAGAGTTTAGGACACACAGTTGAGCCTGTTGAAGAACGCACGTTATGTGTGCGTTTAGTGCTTTAACTCTGCGTTGCAGAGTTAGTATTTGCTGGAGAACGCACAAGTTGTGTGCGTTTCGCAGAAGTGACCTTCTGCGTTTGATAGAGGTTGTTGACTTGTAACCTCGTCTATTATGACATTGCAAAGGCCATTGCTTATTGATCTTTGCCTGTTATAGGATATGAGAGTCGTCAGATTGTAACTCTCACCATCGATTGTGAAGGCCACTGAATAGGGTTTTCATCAGCTGTCGGAAGCGTCGTCGAATTGTAACTCTTCTCGATCTGTGTGAAAAATCTCCTATTTGCCCCTTTCGACTGTCGACCCGAAAGCTATTTGATTGTAGCTTTTGTTGTGAGAGCTTGACGGGAATCAACATCCATAGTGTTTTGAAGATGAATAGTTGCCCACAGCTCTCTACCAAGCAACTCACCAACTAAGTCCAACCTTTTATTTCTGAAATCATTACACTGCTCATCAGCATCTCTAATAGTTGCTAATATAATATTAGTCATGCTGTTGTCGCAGCCATCAAGATCAATCATCTCAGAGATGAGGCCTTGTTTATAGCGGTTGCAGAGTTGCGGATGCAGTGATTAGAAAGTCGTCTGATTGTAACTTCCATTATCAGGGCTTGATAGGGATCGGCTATCTATTGTGATTTTTAGACAGCCTACAGAACCCCCTCCAAAGTTTTTGAAAGTTCGCGGTTGACTGGGACGAATTTTCGGAATACTTTGGATCCCAAAATTTAGAAGACATTGTCAGACTTGGTTAATTGTAATCTAATTGTACTCATCCAATGGACTCTTCAGTGTAGTCACCTGTTTCTTCTTGGCTTTAGTCGCCTTGATGGCTGACATTAGCCTCCCTCTATTTATTTGGAACCATGTCTTGGCTATAAACATAGAGGAATTCGTCTGATTGAATTAGAACGCACAGATAGATTTCTTGCGTTATCGAACCAAAACGCAGGGTTAAATTCTGCGTTTAAGAATTCCATCAATGCAGACGCACAGGCGGATTATAACGCAGAGCTGAACTCTGCGTTCAGAAGCTCAAGCATCACAGGCGCACAGGCCACATTTGGCGGGCATTTGGGCCTATGATCCCGACCCGATTTGACAGCTCATAGCTGTCTATAAATAGACCGCTAAGGGTCAAATCAAAAGTCACCCGACTTTTTGCCTCCTCTCTTTCGGAAGATTTTTAACGAAGCCTCTTCGTTTTCGACGTCGGTGATCCTGTTCATCATCTCCAACCCTCTTCCATGGGTTCTGACCCTGCTCGTCTTCTCCGACCGTCTTCCATGGGTTCCAAGAAAAAGGCTGCTCCTCGCCCAAGATCACCTACTGCGGCAGCGCCGCCGTTTCAGGTTCAACCCGTCGGTGGTAAGTGTCGCCCCTTCTTGGCTGTCAAACTTGCTTCGGCAAGTTCTTTAAAACCTTGGATGTATTGCCGTCAAACTTGCTTCGGCGAGTTCTCTGAAAAACCCTAGATGGGTTCTTGCAAACGAGAAAGATGACTCGTTTTGTTATTGTAACGTAGAGTTAAGACTCTGCATTTTGAATTCGAAACGTCAGGGGCCTGACCCTTGCGTTTATGAAAAATTAACGCCAGGTCTGAACTGTACGTTCGAAAGTTTAACACAGAGTTTGATCTCTGCGTTGATGAAAATTAAACGCCAGATCTGAACTGTGCGTTTGATAATTCTCTTTCTTATGGGCTCAAATAAAATTCCCTTCATTTGACTGATTGAATATTTCTTTCTTTTGCAGTGCCTTACGCCCGCGAACCTCTCAATCTTCGTCACCACTTTGGGCATGGGGGAGGTGCGGACTTTAATATGCAATTCAATCTGCGTCAAGAACTCCCAATATTCTAAGACACCGACAAAGATCGTATCACCCTGATCTCAGATCCAAATACAGATGTACTCAGGGTTTTAGTTACAGACGCTAAGTTTGAGACCGGGTCTCGCAAGAAACTCGCCAAGCCAGCTTTCTTATTTGGGGATCGCATCACTATCTCAAAGGAGATCATGCACGATGGTCACTACAAGTGGCTTAGGCAGATCGGAGACCGTCGCTTCTTCCTCCCTGACATGCACATGATGTTTCCCATCTCCTACTACCAATGTGCTTCTGTTCCCCGTCACATGAATTGGGACTTGGTGAGAGAGCAAGATGGGGTAGCTGTTGGGGTTCTGACTCACAAGGGTGTGAATACCGCTGGTTATAATCAACAAGTGTCGGCCTTGGAACCTTGCTTATTCTCAAGGGGATATCCTTTAGGAGAAACAGCTAGCCCAGCTAACACTTTCATGCGACGATTTTTGGCCGCCAAAGGAGAATTCCCAACTGCAGTATTCCGAGCTCCTGGATGGGTACATTCCACCAAAGCAGGATGGTGGGCACGAATGATAGAATTCGTGTTGGCAGAATTGAAGGGACCATTAGCTCAATCTGGGCTTGCTTGCCCTATTATGGCTACTAAATATGGAATCGCTCTTAGTCCATATAACTTCTTCGCCATTCTGGAGCAGTACAATCTAGAGACTTGTACGTTTTTCACACCAGAGGGAGAATTAGGGTTCGCCTTGCATGAGATGTTTGATATCTTAGGTCTTCCTTTTGGAGACCTGCCATATGAAGAGTTTATTCCCGGATCAACTGAGCTGAAGATCTTGAAGGAGACGATCCCCGAGGTATATGACACTCTATGGGAGGTGATGTGTCATTTCCAAATCTATGGCCAACTGACAGGGGCACGCGGACGTGGTATCAAACAGCTATCCTGGGCCGAGTATCTTTTCCAAAATTTGTCGAACAAGGCTACCACCATATCTCGTCGGGAGGCGAGCACTCCTGAGACCATTCAGGCTTTGATCAATGACGCCACCGTTCACTATGTCAGCGAGGGAATAGAAGATGACTTCCCAGCACAGACTGAATTCGAGAGCTTCCATCACCAGGCAGCCACTCCCATTTCTGACATGGCTTTATTGGCAGGGTTCCTCATGCTGTGGCTCAAGCGGTGTGTGGTTCCTACCAGGCCAATAGATGCAGTGATGATAGAAGTAGCTTATCCCGCTGTCCTCTTAGCACATGGGAGACCCATAAATCTACTTTCCGCTATGACGTGCTGTTTACAACACGGTTTGAGGGAACTATGCCTCGAGTTTATCCAAGTGAAAGAGATAGATTCTGAAGGGACGAAAAGCTTGGTGACTCCCAATCCTCGAGTACCCTTGCCGTATACATATCTAATGGCTTGGTACGCCTCACATTGTGTACATTTGATGAGTGCTCCCTCTGCTACGGATGGAGGCTTCATCCCTTTCGTGCAGAGATTAGAAAAAGCTACTTGGATAGGCAATTACGTAGTGAAGGTCCGTCAGATTCTGTCGAGAGACCTCAGCTACGACATCTTCCGCTGCTTCCCGGATTTTGAGGGTGGAGGATATGGACAAGTCTTCCAAGATACCGCTGGTCCTAATGGTTTTACCCGTTTGGACGGGGGAGTTTTCCACTGGCTGCTAAACATTAGACCTGGTTATCTCCTCTTCAGGCAAAATGACAAATGTATAATTGAGCCCTATCAACCGTATCGTTTTGCTCGACAATTCGGATATGACCAACTATACGTTGGGAATCCGAGGAGCCAACTTTCGGTTATGGGCAACATATACGAAGGAGCTCGAGCCTGGTATTACTCCTCCGCAGGTTGTACTGGGGCTACCTTCAGATTACCCCACAAAACGCCTAATAACTGGAAAGAGGGCTCTCTCTGAAGCAGAAGAAGCTCACTACGAGAAACGTACTCGTAGAAAGCTGCTGGTAAATCCTCCTGCTCAGAGGCTAATGGCGGATGCTTTCAAATCTGTCGGTGGAGGAGAAGAGCAGGAATCAACTATTGCAAGTTGTCCTGATCGCGCCGATCCTCACTCTGGGGATCTACATTTTCTGAAGAATTTTTCCCTCACCATCCCTTAGATCAAGCAGAGGGTGGAGATGAATTCCCAATTGGGGATATGGGGGTTTCTTCTGCAATGGATCCCGATATCTCACCATTTCCGGATCAGACTCCTAGTGCTGCTGCTTCGTCTGCAAGGGTATCGCCTGCAACGTCTCCATCTGAAGGGGATAAACTATCTACAAATGAATTGGTGACAGATGAGCTTGCTAATCTTAATGAGAGTCAGTCTCCCGCTTCCTCTGTACTATTGCCACCTTCGGGGACTATTATTCCTAGTCCCACGACTGGCCGGCTGACCCAGGTGGATACTCACGCGAGCTCTCCTGAACTTTCAGCTGCTGACGATGACGAACCATTAGACTATGGGAGCTCGTCTCACCATGAGGATGCTGATGAGGATGAAAGCGATGAATCTTCCTTTTTACCCTACTGGTAGAAATTACACACTTTAATTTCTCTGGTGTTTCTTTCTTTTATACTGACTGCTCTATTGTGTAGGTTCTCCAACTCCTGAGGCTGCTGGCACGTCGTCGTCTCCCCACCCGCAAGCAGCAGATGTTCCTCTCTCTGAATCAATGCCGGTGACAACGAGCTCTTTACTAGAGGAACCTCTTTCGCTGACGATTCCTCTTAAACCTGTGGGGACAGAGATTGTGCTAAGCTCAACCCAAACAGGGGTACTTATGGCTCTACCTTCCAGTCCCTCACAATTGGATATCACCATAGCTTCTCCCACTTCTTCACGATCATCACCGATTGCTTCTGCATCAGGGTCTATGCTTTTAAGTTCCCCACCGTCATCTCCGGTGAAGACGCTAAGTCCAGTGGCCCTTCCCTCCATCCTAAAGGTTCTTATACGACCGTTGGAAGATATGATGAAGATAGCGATTGAGGAAATCAGTGCTGGACGAGCTACATTCAATTCTTTCAAACCACTACTCATGCACTCCCTGAACGACATTCGATATTTGGATGACGCTCGATTGTTCCAGCATTGCTCTGAAGGTGTCTCTCGGTTGGAAAAAGATCTGAGGGCTTTGGAAGAATTGCATCGAGCTGATCTTACTACTCAGGCTGCTTTAGTCTTTGATAATCTTCAAACTGAAGCGGCCCGCCAATACGAAACCTTCCAAGAGGCCATCACTGAAAGAGAGCTTGAGATTGCATCCTTACAGGGGCAATGCATGCAGAAGCAACATGCTGTGGACGCTTCTGGAGTTGCCATACAGACATCCCGTGCAGAAATTGATCTTCTCAAGGCGGAGTTGGCTCGACACGAAGCTGAACTCACGCGAGAGGAAGAGATATTGAAAAGGCTCACACTAGAGAGTGTGAAGACCTATGCCACTTACCGTTCAGCGGTGCAGGAGCTTGAACTTATCCAGAAGCAGGCTAATACGATTGTGCTAGATGAAAGTGCACTTAGGAAGAAAGCTGAAGCGATGGTGCAGGCCGCTCACGAGGAAAAATTATCTGCTGTTAAATCCCGGCTTGCGTATTTCACCTTTGTTGATCCAGAGGCGTAATCATGTACTGTTCTTTTCCTTCTTTGTTTGAGAAGAACATGGCTTTTGTATCGCTCTTTAATATTCCTGATGATAATAGAAAGAGTGATTCTGTTTTGTCTCTTTTCATTGCATGTGTCGTGTTCTGACTTGCAACGATGGAAAAATACCCAATATTTAAAAATTCCTTTATTACCATTTAAGATAATTATAGAGAAACTTTAACTTGTTTGGGGGGGGTATGAACACTAGTTATTCCGTTGTAGAAGAATTAACTGGTTCAAACGGGTTTGAACTGTTAGAGGTGGTTGGTTAACATAACAGAGATTTGAAGATCTATTGACCTATTGGGAATAGTCAACAGATTAATTTTTGTAAGTGGTATGATTTTACTCCGACCCGCGAGCGATCGCAATCAGAGTAATTTGAGGGCTTATCACTCTATTAGGGAGAGTTGATAAGTGGATTTTTGTCAGAGGTGTAGTGTTAACGTGACAAGAAGAATATTGCTATGGAAGCAGGGGGGGGGATGAACACTAGTTATTCCTTTGCATAAGAATTAACTGGTTCAAACAGGTTTGAACTGTTAAAGGTGGTCTGTTAACATAACAGAGATTTGGGAATCTATCGATCTATTGGGACTAGTCAATAGATTAATTTTTGTAAGTGGTATGATTTTACTCTGACATGCGAGCAATCGCAATCAGGGTAATTTGAGGGTTTATCACTCTATTAGGGAGAGTTGATAAGTGGATTCTTGTCAGAGGTGTAGTGTTAACGTGACAAGAAGAATATTGCTATGGAAGCAATTTTGAGGACTTATCGCTCTATTGAAGAGAGTCGATAAGTGGATTTTTGTCAGAGGTGTAGTGTTAACGTGACAAGAAGAATATTGCTATAGAAGCAATTTTGAGGACTTATCGCTCTATTGAAGAGAGTCGATAAGTGGATTTTTGTCAGAGCTGTAGTGTTAACGTGACAAAAGGAATATTGCTATTGAAGCAATTTTGAGGACTTATCGCTCTATTGGAGAGAGTCGATAAGTGGATTTTTGTCAGAGGTGTAATGTTAACGTGACAAAAGGAATATTGCTATAGAAGCAATTTTGAGGACTTTTCGCTCTATTGAAGAGAGTCGATAAGTGGATTTTTGTCAGAGGTGTAGTGTTAACGTGACAAAAGGAATATTGCTATGGAAGCAATTTTGAGGACTTATCGCTCTATTAAAGAGAGTCGATAAGTGGATTTTTGTCAGAGGTGTAGTGTTAACGTGACATCTGTGGGGGAAAGAATATTGTAGCGTCTCGCTGGGGAGGACTGCTATGTATTTTATCATCGGAGCGATGAACAAGATTTTAAGACTTTTATCGCTCTGTTAGGGAGAGCCGATAAATTGAAAATTAACTACTCTGTTAAGTAGAGTTAGTAAATTGCACTCGATTTGAATGATTTTGGATACCTATGTTCCCTTGATGAGAATCAATAAGTGGATTTTGACAGAGGAATTACTGTTACAACGATGTAAACTAAATTCCAGCTCTGTGGGGGATGACATCCGTCTGAGGTGTAATATTAACCTGATGAGGATCTAAACCTTGTTGAGGAAAGACCAAGGTTTAACAATGTCATGCAAAAAGAGTTCATGAACTTTAGGAATAAGTATCATGTTCAAAAATACAAAGGTGGATCCTTTGTTTAGGATAATCACAACGCACAAGGCGACCTCTGCGTTGGAGGTTCGAAACATAAAGTTGAGAACCATTACAATGCAGGTCTAGACCTGGCGTTTGAAAAATTTGAATGAAGAGGTAACTCTGCGTTAAAGTCTAACCGACCTTATCCATTAACGTGAAAAATCACGTTTCAGATTTAGTTGGGATTCTTTCTTAGAGTCCCGAACTGATTTAATAGCCCGACGGCTGTTATAAATAAACCCGTAAGGTCACATCAAGAGTCATTCGACTCTTTTGCCTTGCTTAGTTCCAAGAACGAGATTTCTCGTTTTAATTTTGGTTGATTCTCCGACGAACTCCATCTTCTACGACTAACCATCCGCATGGCGCCCAGGAGGATGAGTGCGGGTTCCAAGAAGTCTGGCAAGGCGGCTGTGGAGGCGTCGCCGATCGAGAGCACCGGCGATGTTGCTGTTCTGACAAGTGCTTCAGCGTTGATGTTGCTGCCACATGGGCCTCGATGCTGTGGTAAGCGGTGGCCATGGCAACTTGCTTCAACAAGTTTTCTGGAAACCCTAGATGGGTTCTCTTCAATGAGGAAGATGACTCGTTCTCTATCAGAAACGCAGAGTCACGGCTCTGTGTTACAAATTGGAAACGCAGACTTAAAACTCTGCGTTTAGGAAACATGGGGCCAAATCTCTGTGTTAAGATTGGGAATGCAGAGTTAAGACTCTGTGTTAAAAAAAATTGGAAACGCAGACTTAAGACTGCGTTTAAGAAACATAGAGTTAATTCTCTATGTTAAAAAACAAATTGGGAACGCAGAGTTTAGGACTCTGTGTTAAAAATTGGAAACGCAGACTTTAGACTGCGTTTAAGAAACATAGAGTTAATTCTCTATGTTAAAATTGTGAACGCAGAGTCAGGGCTCTGTGTTTAAATTGAAAACGCAGGCTTGAAGCTCTGCGTTCAAGTGTTGTAATGCAGGGTTTGACCTCTACGTTCAAGTATTAATACAAGGGCTGGCTCTTGTATTTAAAGCTTGCCACGTAGAATTTACTCTTCGTGTTTATTTCATGTTAGCAACCTCTTTCTGCTACTAACTATTGCTTTTGATTTTACAGTGCTTTTTCGCAATGTACCACTTCAGCCGGAGCAGCATTTTAACTACACTGATGATCCAGAAGTGGGGAGAGTTTTTGGTCTCCGTAGAGAAATTCCTTTATGCACCTTCCCGAGCTTGGAACGGACACATTTAATTAGATTTGCTGAGTGTTCCACCCTTAGGGCTTTGATCACCGATCTGGATCTGGAAACTCCTGCGGGTTTGGATCAATTTGTCAAACCCTCATTTTTATTCGGTGACCATATATCTGCTGATGGACGAGTCGGGTGTGTAGAAGACTCCCGGATGCTGCGAAGAGTCGATGATCGTTTACTCTTCCTTCCAAGTATGAAGAGAATGTACCCGCTTTCCTACTTCCTGAGTGTTGGTGGTCGTAGGGGCTTGGCCTTCGATCTCGTCAAGGAGAAAGAGAACATCTCATTTGGATCTGGTTGATCCTCTCGTGTTCAGATTGGCGGACGACTCAAAGGTCTGAGACCTGGTTGTTTTGAGAAAAAGGGCTTCGCTCGGGAGACCCCTCTTCCAGCGAACATTTTCATGCGCCAGTTTATTGCTGCCCGAGGCGAATTTCCTACACAAGCCTTCCGTTCTCCTGGCTGGTTATTCTCCGGAGAGGATGGCTGGTGGACTCGGATGGTAGAGTTTGTTCTTGAGGAACTCAAAGAACCTCTTGCTCAATCTGGCCTTACTATACCAGTACAGGCTACTAGATGTGGGATCACTCAGAGTTATCCCTGCTTCTTCGCTATGCTGGAGCGGTATAATCCGGATAGCTGCACCTTTTTCACTCCTGTTGGGGAGTTGGGGTTTGCTCTCCATGAGATGCATGCAATATCGGGACTATCCTTCGGGCAAACGCCTTATGAAGAATTTATTCCCACTACCGAGGAACTCTCCCTCCTGAAGACTGCTCATCCAGAGATATACAGCACTTTTTGGGAGTTGCTGTGTCATTTCCACATCTGCGCTCAGGTCGCCGGGATGCGTGGGGGTGGCCTCATGCATACTGCTTGGGCAGATTACTTATTCCAGAACTTGGGTCAGAAGGGTTTGAAGGTGACCCGTCTTGCTGTAAGCTCTGCTAGGAGTATCGAAGCTCGCATCAAAACTCCTAACGCCATTTATAGGAACACGTGCTTGGAAGATGGATTTGAAGCTGATAGTGAATTCGAAAGTTTTCATCATCAATCCGCAATTCCTATCTCTGAAACAGCCCTCCTTGCTGGTTTCTTGATGCTATGGTTCAAGCGGTGTGTCGTGCCGACGAAGGCAGCTGAATCAATCTTGGTGGAGGTCGTCTACCCAGCCGTTCTCCTGGCTCACGGAAGACCTCTAGATCTTCTTTCTGCAATGACAGGTTGCTTGCAGAGAGGCTTGCGGGATTTGATTTCTGAACTCCTTGATGTCAAGGAGATGAATGTTGCCGGAAGGAAGGTTTGGAAGACTTCTCAACCCCGCACACCAATGCCCTACACTTACTTAGTGGCTTGGTTTGTGCTGCACTGTCCCTCTTTGATGCGGGGTATTATACATGATAATGAGACCTCTATTCCTTTCGTGCAACGGCTTGAGCCAGCCACATGGACGACTGCGTACATAGTCCGGGCTAGATAACTTTTATCTTCGGAAGCCAGTTATGACCTCTTTTGCTGTCGCCCTTGCTTTGATGGGGTCGAAGAAGAAGTTCCAAAGTTTGGTGACGTAGTCTTTGAGGGGTCCTCGCTTTTAAATACAGGGACTTTCTAGTGGCTTCTCACTATTAGAGTGGGTTACCTGGTTTTCAGGATAGGTGAAAGATGCATAATTGAGCCTTACGTTCCTTCACGTTTTGCCCGACAGTTCGGGTATGACCAGCTTTACGTTGGTAACCCTAATCCGCAATTAGCTCACATCGGGAATCTGTATGAAGGAGCTCGTGCTTGGCATTTCTTTATTGCTCGAGGAACTCATGCGCAGTTTACTCTGCCTAATCTGCCACCTAATTGTTCCACCGTAGCAGATTTCCGCAACTGGTTTGATAAAGCTTCTCTAATCCCAGAAAGGCTCTCACTGCTGAGGAGGCAGGCGAATACGATAGAAGGATTCGCAAACGAAAACCCGTTGCAGCTAAGAACTCTAAGAGAGCTAAGCTGATGGGGGACGCCATGAAGTCTGCACTTGCTTCGTCTCCCGAAAACAGCGGGGATACTATACCTCCAGCTGCTCCTCCTAGTCCTGAAATCCTGACAGGTGAACAGGGATTGATTATCCCAGATTCAGTGCCAGGCGTGCCCGAAAAGATATCATCTAAAGCTGTAAATACTCCCATTCGCACTGATTATGAGAATTGCTTCACTTATCCGCCGACTGCTCCACCCCCAAGCTCGGAGACTTTGAGGAAACTCATCGAGCAATTAGAGTACTGGATGCAGATGACCATTGATGTCGTTAGTCTCGGGGACGTGAGTTTCAAAGTCTTTGAACCCCATCTGCTGGAGTGTCTTACCAAGATTAGGGACCAGGGGGATACATTGTAGACTGAACATTGTCGCGAGAGCATTATTGTTCTGGAATACGAATTGGAATTCCTTTCAATGCTACAACGCGATGCCATCGAACCAGAAGTGGATCGGGCTCTTTCTCAGGCCAGAGCTTTGAAGGTACAGCAGCAAGAGGCTCTTCAGAAGAGTCTAAACGAAGCAGATTCTCGTATTGCTCGCCTGCGCGGGGAACATCTTCAAGTGCAAGTGGACTTGGGCACTTTTGCTGTAGGTATTCGGGATACTGCGATTGAGCTTACCCATGCTGGTATGGAGCAATCTCAGATAACTGCTTGTTTAGCGGGCGACATGGAAGTTATAAAAGGGTTAATAACTTTCTGCGACGGTCTCTTCAAGGGCTTTTGCGACCAGCTTGTCGCTGCTGACAAGATTAGGCGAGAGATTGCAGAAGCAGCACCAAATGAAGAGGGGCTCAAGAGCAAGATAACAGAGGAAGTTAAAAAGGCTCGTGAGGAGAAAATATTGGCGCTGAAATCTAAACTCAAGTCTTTTAGACTGATGAGCCCCGATGTTTAGGACTTGGATTGCTTTTTAGCTAGGGAATAGTTTTGTATCATTTTCGTTTCGACTGTCCTCATTTTGTATTCACATTTAACGACATTGAATGAAAATGATATCATTTTGGCTTTCATCATCTCTTTTGTTGAAATATAATTTAGGACAATAATAAAAAAATAAAGCAATTGCCATGAATATAGTGTTAACTTGGCATGAAATCGAAATTCTCTTTATTAGAATAATTCTAGAAAATTTCAATCGTTAGAGGTTTAATGTTAACATGACGAAATACAAGACAGAAGTACACTATAAATAGGCAACCCCCAGCCTGATTTAGCTGGGGTTTAGGGGGCTACATGATTTACGGGAAGTATCTCTTAAGAAACTTCCCATTAATTGGCATCATGAGCCTGTCTCCTTTTTGATTGATGAGACGATAAGCTCCATTCGAATAGACTGATTCTATTACGAAGGGCCCCTCCCATTTAGGATTGAACTTCCCCTTGGTTTTGTGGGTCATTACCATGGGTCGTCTGTTGGCCAAAACTAAGTCGCCTTTCTTGAAAGTCTGTTCCTTGACCCTTTTGTTGTAGGCTTTGGAAATACGGGCTTGATACAACTCGATCTGTTGCTGGGCTTGAAGTCGTTTGTCATCTAAGGCTTCAAGTTCTTGTAGACGTCGTTGATGCTTTTCTTCTTCTGTTAGTCCCGTTGTAATAGCAACTCTCAGAGAAGGGGTCTGGATTTCCAATGGCAGTACAGCCTCACAGCCGTATACCAAAGAGAATGGCGTAGCCCTTGTAGGGGTCCTCACCGTTGTGCGGTAAGCCCATAGACATTCACCAAGTTTTTCGTCCCAATCGCGTTGGCTCTTGGAAACAAACTTTTTGAGAAGCTTCACTATGGTTTTATTGAAGGCTTCTGCAAGACCATTTGCTGGCGGATAATAAGCCATCGATGCAACACTTTGGATTCTGAATTTATCACAAAATCTCTGAAACCCGAAGCTAACGAATTGTGTCCCATTGTCATGAACTATTCGTCTCGGGACTCCAAAATGGTAGATGACGTGATGTTTGATGAATTTGATCACATTCGAAGTCTTGACTTCTTTCAGCGGGATGGCCTCCGCCCACTTAGAGAAATAGTCGGTCACGGATAGAATGAACCGGTGTCCTTTGGACGTTGGAGGGGAAATCGGTCCGACGATATCCATACCCCACATTTCGAATGGCCAAGTCGCTGATGTAGGGTGTAAGTTTCCTGGCGCCTGATGGATGAAGTCTCTATGAATTTGGCACGCGTGACAACGTTTAGCATAGTCAACCGCGTCTGAAAACATCTTTGGCCAATAATAGCCGATACATCGGAGGCGATCTCCTAATTTAGCTCCGGGCTGATGAGCTCCACACATTCCGTCGTGAGCTTCCTTGAGAGCCTCTTTCGCTTCCTTTTGGGAAAGGCATCGAAGTAAGACTCCATCATGTGATTTACGATACAGGACTTGAGAAACTGCATCGTAATAGAATCGGAGGGCTTTTCGTTTAATTGCAGCCGCTTCCTTAGGATCATCAGGCAGAATTCCATATAGAGCATAGTCGATGTACGGGAATCGCCAATCCCTGGATTCAAACTCCATAGAAGTTGTACAGACTTCTTCTGACGGTGTCTCGTCTGGAATCTTGGAAAAGTATAGCTTACGTCCCATGACCGGAATCGTTGTTTCGACCTCTGGTGGCAAGGCCAGGGAAGTTGCCAAAGAGGCTAAAGCATCGGCATATGCATTCTGAGCTCTTGGCACGTATTCGATAAAGAAGCCTTCGAACTTTTGAGCCTGCTCTAGCACTGCGAAGTAATACGGGATCAAATCCTCATGACGTACTTCATATTCTCCTCGGACTTGATTAACGATGAGCTGAGAGTCACCGTAAGCCTCGAGGTGCTGAATATTAAGTTCTTCAGCACATTGCATTCCTAATAGCAGAGCATTATACTCGGCTACGTTGTTGGTGCAAGGTTCGATTAAAGAGAATCCCCTTAGGATTATGTGGCCGTTCGGAGAGATTAACACTACTCCTACTCCCGCGGTGATTGCTCCATGAGGATTTGCTCTGGATGCACCGTCGAAGAATAACTTCCACACTTGCGTAGCTTCTTGAGTAACACAAGTTTCGGCGACTTCGTCAGGTAATTCGAGGCATGAACTGCATGTCGTATTGCGACAAGAGAATGGCCCATTTTGCAAGCCGGCAATTTAGAGATGATGGTTTTGTCATCAGAACTCTCAAAGGATTTACCTTAGAGATGACCTGAATGGTCTGTCCAACTAGGTAATGTCGCATCTTTTGGATTGCGAATACCAAGGCGAGACACTCTTTTTCGACCGGATTGTACCGATGTTCGGCTCCCATCATAGTCCTGCTCAGGTAATAGATGGCTTGCTCTTGACCTTGATCATTGTTCTGAGCTAACAAAGCACCAAGAGAATGATCCATGGCCCTCACATATAACAGGAATGGTTTTCCTGATATCGGGGCCACGAGAACTGGCGGTTGAGTGAGATATTTTTTAATCTCCTCGAATGCTCTTTGACACTCAGCATCCCAAACAAAGGATATTCCTTTCTTCATGAGCTTAGAGAAAGGTTGGCAGCGCCCTGAAAGATTTGATATGAATCTTCGAATGTAGGCCAGTCTGCCTTGCAAACCTCTGAGCTCTTTGAGATTCTTCGGAGGTGGCATGTCTTGGATGGCACGCACTTTTTCTGGGTCAAGAGAGATTCCCTTGGAAGTAACGATAAATCCCAGGAATTTTCCACTTGAAACTCCGAGGAATGAATTTGTCGGATTCATCTTCAGCTGATGTGCTCGCATGATTTCGAACATTGTCTTCAGATCTGCAAGATGATCGTCTTTACATTGGCTCTTTACTGCTATGTCATCAACGTAGCACTCGATCTTCTTTCGTAGGTGTTCGTGAAAGATTGTGTTCATTGCACGTTGATAAGTTGCACCTGCATTTTTCAGGCCGAAGGGCATCACTGTGTAGCAATACACCCCAAGTGGTGTTCTAAAAGCAGTATGTTTTTCATCGTCCGGGTGCATCTTTATCTGATTGTACCCAGAGAATCCGTCCATAAAAGACATCCTTTCATACCCGCAGGTGTTGTCAATCATAACATCCGTGATGGGGAGTGGGAATTCGTCTTTCGGACAAGCGGCATTGAGATCACGAAAATCGATGCATATCCGGACTTTACCGTTCTTCTTGGGAACTGGAACGATGTTGGCCACCCAGTCAGGGTGTTGTTCTTCCCTAACAAAACCTGAGTCTATAAGCTTTTTAACTTCTGACTCAATTGATTCCATGATCTCTGGACGAAACCTGCGTTGTTGCTGTTTAACGGGTTTTACATCCGGATCGATGTTGAGATGGTGCATGGCCACCTTCGGGTCAAGGCCAGGCATATCTTCATAATTCCAAGTGAAGACATCTATATATTCTCGGATGAGAGATATAAGGTCTTCCTTCTCGGATGATGATAGGTCTTCAGCTATAAAGATAGGCTTGGGATCAGATTCATCTCCCATGTTGACCTGAATTACTTTATCTTCAGTGGGTGGTTCGCGTTGTTCGAATCGCATATCCCACAAGATGTTAGGACGTTTGATCCAAGGATCATTGGGTGACTTGATTAACTCTTCGTCACCCCCTGCATCTTCATCAGGGTGACTAGTTGAAACCATGTTCACAGTCAAATCTTGAAAGAAAGGTCCGACACTGACGTCGGATTCCCAAGAAGAGGTTCCGGACGAATGATCCTGACACAAATAATTACTGGTTTCATTTTCTGAGGCAGGGGGAGTTGTGACATAACCTAAGCCCCTTCCAGTTTTTTGATAATAATCCGGAGGTTTTCCTTCAAGGGTTAGAGACATCCGGATTGGGGTTCGTCTACCTTTTCCGAAGTTCAGACCATGTTTCTCATTAAAGTTATACCCCATTTGCTTCATTAAGTATATAGAATTGGGTTCGTGATAATGGAATTGGGGAACTCCGTCGTCTTCCTCTGAACTTCCTCGTTTGAGTTGTTCAGATTTGACTTTACCAAAACAGATCGGCTTCTTCCCTTTCCTTTTTGATGGGACTTTGAAGAAAGCCTTCTGTGCGTCCTCTGCTTCCTCATCTGAAGCGAAGAACGATTTGACTGGCAACGTAAGTGATAAGTGATGCCTCTGTGCACAGTGTGTGCCATGGGTTGGTACCTGCATTAGAATCATTTTTAGAGGACATATCAGGCAAGTACGCTAAAAGAAAGTCTTCATTAATGCACCATTCACCCTCGCTCAGTACATTATTATTACTCTCATCCTGACCCATTACATCTAAGTTCAATTCCCAGGGACAATCTTCTTCAGGATCTGGCTCGACATCAGCTTCATTGCCACTGTCAACATCTTCTTTCTCCTGAGATTCCAAGTAGAAAACAGAGTCGGTGTGAAAGTTTTCTACCCCTCGAAAAGGATATTTTTCCGCAATCAGGGTTCGCACTTGGCATACTTCATGACCTGATGTAGGGTAGACGGGACAATGCGGTTTGCATGTATCCATGGTCGTCCTAGCAACAGATTGTAGGAAGTGTCTGCGTCTATGATGTAGCATGTCACCTCAGATTTGAGGTCTCCAATTTGACACCTGAGTTTGCTTTTCCCCAGGGGTCGAGTACTGTTGGCGTTGAACCCAAAGATAGTGGTCTGTGTGGTGTGCAGTCGATGCATGGGAATTTCTAAGACCTGCATGACCCTGTAAGGCATAATGCTGAGTGCGGAGCCCGGGTCAACCTGGACACGACTGATTTCAGAAGATCCGATATACCCTGTGTAGTACAAAGGTCTGTCATGTTTGTGTTTAACCTGCATATCTTCTTGAGTAAACGATATGCAGGGTAAACTTCTTGCCGCTTGCAGACATTGCCGACAAGTTTGATCTTCCGAAGCTTCAGGAATTGGAATGACTTGAGTGATGAAGCTCTCTGTATTCTTCAATGCCTCAATGAGAGCTCATATAGCATAATTCTGGCCGGTATGTTAGCCAACTGTGCCATGACATTAAATTGGAAGGGAGTGCTCGACTCCCCGGGTTCCTGGTGAAGATTCCTGTTGAACCGGAGTTCTTTCTATTTCCCCTTATCAACTGGCTTTTTGGGGACAGAACCCCCAGCGTCTTGGGGCTGTTCCTCAACTTCTTGAGCATTCTGGCCGTAGTCTTTCAAGTAAGTCTTTCCAGACCGAGTACCAGGGTTGTCTCCTGGGTATGCAGCCAGGGCAATCCTCTCTTCCTCTGAATCTGTGAGGGTCTTGAGGTAATCATCATTCTCAGTAATGGAGGGGCTAATCATGTTGGAAGACTTAGCCTTGCCTCCTTTCTTCTTGGACGAGGTATTCATCCATTGTTGGTCTCCCACTAGATCAGGATGAACCCACATGACTTCTCCTTTCGAGGTGGTAAGGGGTATCAACCCCTTGTCCCTAGTATTCTTCAGACGCATTTCTCCCTTGTGGATGGGGATAACGCCATCTGCGGTCGCCACTGGAGGGAAATCACCAAACTGGACTGCTATCATGTTGGTAGAGACAGTCTTCTGTTCAGGTTTTAGAGTAAGCACTTTGGCATCCACCAAATTCTGGAGGATGTCTTTAAATATGTAACATCTTCTAGTAGGATGTCCCAAGAACCTGTGATAGAGACAGTAATTAGGGTCATCTACCTTCCCTGCCTCCTCTGGCTTCCTAATTTCAGGAAGCTGTAACTTGTTGTTCTTCCGCAGTAGCTGGAACAAGGTGTCCACATGCTCCTCCTTGAAGGAATACTGTTTGGGCACTTTTTGCTTATTGGAAGCTTTGCCCTGCTTCGTGGGCGGTGGTACTCGAGAGTAGTCGGCTGCTAGGGTCTCTTTTCCCTTAGACCGCTGAGCGTTGTTCTGGTTGCGTTGCTGTTGCTGTTGCTGTTGCGGCTTGGGTTGTGCAGCTTCCTCGGCTTTCACCCGAGCTACGATCTCTTCAGCTTGTTCTCCTTGCGAAACAAGTTGTCTCCAGGAGCGACACTCTGCTACCCCCATCTGGGCAAGGAGCTGAGTCTGCAAGTTGTGCCTGCAAGTTTCAACCAGGGTTGACTGAGTCATACCTGAGGGGCATCGCAATGCCATGCTGCGGAATCTCTCCACGTAGGCCTTGATGGATTCTCCCTTCCTCTGCTTAGTGGCGAGAAGAGTTGGGACAGAAACTTCCGTATCGTCCTCGAAGAACCTAGCCAAGAAAAGCCTTTCCAAATCTACCCATTTCTGAATAGATCCAGCAGGCAGTTTCATAAACCATTCAAAAGCCACTCCCTTAAGAGTGCCGATGAACAAGCGTGTCAGGATGGCATCGTTCGCCACCACATCTCTAGTTTGGGATTTGAAATAGTAGATGTGTTGATTTGGCGATCATGTGCCATCGAACGGTTGCAAGGTTGGAGCTTTGAACTTCGGTGGGTATGGAGCTACTCAGCAGGATAAGGCCTCACCACCCCTTCTTCACGGAGCTCACTTCTGTTGGCGATTGCATTGAGGCGAGCTTCCAGTTCATCCATTTTAGTGGATTGAGGATGCAGTTCTTTTTCCACCTCCTTCTCACCTTCAGAAGAGGATCCCAGGTTGAGAGTCTCACGATCCGAATAATCGGTCGCTTTCTGTTTTCCTTTGGAGGTTGTCCTCCGGGAAGATTCAGGTTTGTGGCCTTTTTCAGCAATAAGTTGGGCCATCATATCCTTTAATTGGAGAAGTGTCTCCTGCTACACCTAGAGCATGACGTGATGTTCGTCCACTCTTTTGGCTATATCCTCGGGGTTTCCTGCCATATACGCAGAAACCTCTTGTGCTCTGACAGAGCTTGAAGATTGAGATTCGGCTATTGCCGAATGTTCATCACTTGTTGTGATTCCTTTGGCTAACTTTTGATAGTTAACCGGGCAAATAGCTCCTGTTCGAGTCCGAGTATGCTTATATACTCCTTCAAACTGGTCACAAATTTCCCTAACAGTTGGGGAATGACTTTTTTGTGACTCGTCAGAATTGGAATGTGAGGCTCTTCCTCTGCCGATCATGTTGATAGTAACCTCGGGATAGTCGATTTCGGAGGTCTTCTTCTGGCGACGTTGTCGTTTGGGAGGTCTAGCGACGTTCGTCAACCTATCAAACACCGATTGCCTAGGCGCCGGTGAGCAACAGCTGCATTCGGAGAGGACAGCGGATATGAGCCCCTCACATTGGCATGAATGAGCCACTTGCTGTGTTGGCCTTCCTCTTGACAGCAATTCACGCAGGTCGGAGACCTGAGAAAGATCTCGTGAAGGTGGGGATGGAACCCCCTGCCCTTGGATGGGTTGGACATGGACCTTAAATCCATGCTGTCCATCTTGAACCTTACGGACCATGTCGTGTTCTTGAGACGAAACATGAGGGTCACGTTTAGGTTTATAAACACGAGGTCGAGGCCTGTGTTTGACTGATGGAACAGATCCTTGGTGTGCGTTTGGTTGTTTGAACAGACCCTTGAGGGTCTTGTTTTGACTGAACGCACGGTTGTGGCGTGCGTTTGAATGATTGAACGTGCCTTTGGAGGTCACGTTTTGGGACGCACTTTTGAGGTGTGCGTCTATGTTGAACAACGCGCCACTGAGGGTCGCGTTTGAGTTGAATAACCCGAGGCTCATAGTCGGGTTCATTGCCATGAAGTGTGCGTTCTGGAGCAGAAATGCACAGTTCTAGCAAAGGTTCAGAAACGCAGTCTTTGCGTTGGGCAGTAGCTCGGCTATTCCGCAAGTATGCTCGCCGTAAGGATCTTCTCCTTCGTCGAGCAGCATTTTTCTTGGCCTGTTTCAAGGCCTTGGCCGCAGCATCGTCGGCGTTGGTCGGGTTTTCCTCCGACATAGGTCTCTTTTGACCTATTATGTGCCGTAGTGATACGGGGGAGGAGTCTTCAACTCGCAGAGCGAGTTTAAGGTCTTGGCCAAAGGAGAGGGCTTTCTTTGGCATCTCAGCAGTAGTGTTGACCTCTGTAGAGGTCCTGTGGGTATCACGCCTAGCTTTTGGGCTAAGGGACCCAGAGGAGAGGATCTCCTCATACTTGGCTTGGTCGAACTCTACGACGAGAGTTTCGACGGTGGTTCCAGTAAGGTGAACGTCGGATTGCGCCACCACTTCCTCGTCAGAGAAGCTAGTCCCCAGCAGAGTCGCCATCTTTTGTTTGTTGGAAATTTGATGTAAAAAGACAAAGAAAGAAAATTTGACTTGTATTCTCTCAAAATCGATTACAATTTGGATTCCGATTACAAAAGAGAGGAGAATGAATTTGATTCTCCCCTTTGTTTAAAACTGGGTTCTTCTTGGTAGCGGTGGAGTGCCTCCTTCGATTGATCGTGTCGAACTTGCTCTCCGTTGACGATCCGACCGTCCTATCTCACGAAACCGATTGAATTGCTTGATGAATTCGGTTTAGAACTCTTAACGAGTATAAAGAACTCAGAACGAGTTGAAAACTCTGACAAGAGTTGTTGAAAACCGAATGTCTGGTTTGATGTGATTAAGTTGGGTTGCAAGCTTAATCACAAACTCCTAAATGAGTTTCAGAAATAAGTTGTTGGAACCGAAGATTCGGTTAATTGCCAAGTGGATTATGCCGTTGATGAAGAAATCCTCCGGGATTCGATTAACTGATCGTTGATCAGTTCTTTAATCTTCAAAAGATCTTCTTCTTCGTACTGTTGAACTGCTGAGATTTGTTTACCTTAGGCGGTTTTAATACCAGCTCACCTCAACCCTATGCGGTTTTTCTGCTAGAAACCGATCAACCTCTTACTCAGTTGAGTAAGTTGGTTATTTATAGGGGGATTAGGGGTGTAACCAACCCCTAAATCCGCTCCTAAGTGGGCGAAGATCCCTCAGAACGTGGGATAACGGTTTATGAGGCCGTTCAGCTTGCGTTTGAACAAGTCAAAACGCCTCAATTGGCGTTCTGGGCTTTAACTCTGCGTCCAAGGCTTGAGACGCAGAGTTAAATCTCTGTTAGAGATTTGAGACGCACAGGCCGCATGCGTTCTAGAATTGGAAACGCACAGGTCACTGGTGCGTTAAAGTTCAACTCTACGTTCAGAGTTTGGGACACAGTTGAGTCTGTCGAAGAACGCACGTTACGTGTGCATTTCGTGATTTAACTCTGCGTTACAGAGTTCGATGTCTGCTGAGGAACACACAAGTGTGCGTTTTGAACTTAGGAAACGCAGGAATGACTTTCTGCGTTTGAGAGAGGTTGTTGACTTGTAACCTCGTCCATTATAACATTGCGAAGGCTATTGTTTATTGATCCTTGCCTGTTATAGGATATGAGAGTCGTCAAATTGTAACTCTCACTGTTGGTTGCGAAGGCTGCAGAATAGAGCTTTCATCAGTTGTCGGAAGCGTCGTCGAATTGTAACTCTTCTCGATCTGTGTGAAAAATCTCCTATTTGCCCCTTTCGACTGTCGACCCGAAAGCTATTTGATTGTAGCTTTCGTTGTGAGAGCTTGACGGGAATCAACATCCATAGTGTTTTGAAGATGAATATTTGCCCACAGCTCTCTACCAAGCAACTCACCAACTAAGTCCAACCTTTTATTTCTGAAATCATTACACTGCTCATCAGCATCTCTAATAGTTGCTAATATAATATTAGTCATGCTGTTGTCGTAGCCATCAAGATCAATCATCTCAGGGATGAGGTTGTGTTTATAGCGGTTGCAGAGTTACGGATGCAGTGATTAGAAAGTCGTCTGATTGTAACTTCCATTATCAGGGCTTGATAGGGATCGGCTATCTATTGTGATTTTTAGACAGCCTACATCCGCTACATCGAACTCCGATCTCATCCTCGAAGTTGCCTCGCACCAGCTTCCGCCACGAGCCACGCATCTAACGCTCAGCCGTGCTCATCGTATGGCACCCTCTCGGCGACGGCTGCGTCCTCATGCTCGCTAGCGAATCGACCTTTCATCACAACTCCCCTGAATCTGCGACCACCTCCTGAGCTCCCGACGGACTTCGAATGTCACGCAGTTGATTCATCTCTGCTGATCACCACCCTCAGCGCCTCTCCCCGCTACCCACTGCGCTGTGCCGGTACTGACGGCTGCTCGGCCGTCCAAACCGCTCCCTTCCCTCATTGACGCGATGCCAAGCCTCCTTCGGTGCGGCTTTACGGAGCTGCTAGTCCCATGTTTCGCCTCTTAAATGCGAGTTGGGCACCTACTCTGCGATTTCGCGTGTAAAACCGCGTCGTCGTCGCCAAGCATGTAGTCTGACCGTTGCGCTCGTCGTTGCTCTCTCTGCGCTATCTAATAGACACGCTCAGATTCGGTCAGCCGAACAACCGCTGTATCAGACCCGATGACCTGCTGTGCGCATTGTCAAAACAGCGTTACCTCATCCGCGGACCCGTAGCCTCGCACGGTGACGTCGATTCGTTTAACGAAAACCCCGGGGCAAGATCCTTGTTCCCGTTATTTATTTCGTACAATTTTAGATTTGTTAATTATGCGTAAGATCCCTCACCCATCTTGTCTTTTATTAGAATTTTAGACTGTTATGAATTATCTGTATATATTAAATTGTAATGTAATTATCTGCGTGGGTTGTTTGGTGAAATAATAATAATTAAATCATAATAATATGATAAATAGTATTTTTAGAATAATTATTATAAATTCAAAAGAATTTATTTTGACAACTGAATCATTTTAGAGAATTTATAAAAAATTTAAAGGAATTTATTTTGAGAAAAAGAATTATTTTAGATTTATTATGATGAGAAAAGAAATTATTTTGAAAAACGGGTTGGTTTTAAAGTATTATGATAATAAATATCTTAAAATAAATTATTTTGTAAAAAGGATTCATTTTAAATAAATAAGTTTATGATTTTAAAAGGTTAGTTATTGATATAATGAGAAACAATTTTTAAAAAGAATTGATTTGGAAAAAGATTATTTTTGAATAATTATTATGAGAAATAATTTAAGGATTTTACTTTTGTAAAGGATTATTTTGAAATAATAAATTAATAATTTTTTAAAAAGACTAGTTTAGAAGTAAAAGGATTATTTTGAGTTATAATAATAGATATTTTAAAAGATTTTATTATATTATAATATGCAAATGTTACCTGTGTTTGTCACATATTACAATGATACCGACACTTTGACACTCTTATTTATACACATAGTATTTATCTTGTTTGATACTGTACTTGACCTGAATGACTATATGGAAGCTTGTTGTTTTATCACCTAGTTATCATCGAATAGGAGAGACTGTACAGGAAGACGACTCCTGTTAAAAGTATGATTTATAAGCGTTCTTCAAAGCATGGATATACTCACTCGACATCGATATCCCGATGTGAGGAGTCCCGAGTTCCCTTGATATCGATATCCCGGTATGAGGTTTTCTTGACTATTACTATTATAGCATTGACTAGACGATGCACTCTTGATCGAACGTGTTATGAGTTACAGTTATTTTCATAGTTTTACAGAAGTCGTTCCACGGTAACTCTGTGGTTAGTGCATAATATTTTATGTACAGTCATTTAAATTAATCTGACAAACATGGGGTTTATAAAGGGGAATTGGACGGAGAATATAGCACGTATATAAATGGGTACATGCGCTTTCCTGTTATTGTGATATTGTGAGTTTTATATACATGGGCCAGAGGGCCAATACTTGACTTGAAGGCGGCCCCCGGACAGGTTTACGGGGACCTGATTATATATATGAAAATATTCTTCTCCAAATCAAATAACATGTAAAATATGTATAATGTGCTTGTGTGTCTTCTGGAAGACTTTGTTAGTTTTGTTGATATGTGGACCAGTGAGTTGTTTTAGGATGGCTAGTTATATGACCTCGTTACTTGGATGATTATGAATTCTTGTGAGATACGGATCAGTTATATTTCTTTTCATACATAGATCGGGGTTAATATTTAATTATCTACAATTTGAGACATATGGTATATACATGAGGGTTTTTTGTTTGGATTATTTTGCTCGACGAACTATGTCTCGAGTTGTAGATTTTTAAGTATTAATTCCATCTAGTGTATGACCCTGTCACTTGGATGATTATTCTGATTGCTAGCTGCATGACATTGTTACCCGATTGATTTTTGGATTCTACTAATTATCATATTCTAGTGATAGGTTGCATTTAGAATATTAGAATTCTAGTACCATGCTCCTATTTATTATTACTATTATTGCATTGGTCGTTCGACCGTTTCTATTCTTCCTTGTGGGATCTTGTCGTGTGCCATGCACGCTGACATACTCCTTTTCTCTCGGGATGTATGTCAGATTTAGAGGACAGATAGCTACAGTTCAAAGTAGTACAGGAGCTAGAGGATCCTCCGTAATAAGGCTTTGCAGACGGAATAGAAGAACAAGTCGAAGCTTAGTTACCTCTTCTAGTTAGTTGATGACCCTAGTTTACTTTTGCAGTACTTTCCATTTTCGCCTGATCGATATATTTCATATTTTTTTAGCAGTACTTTCCATTTCTGCCTGATCGATATATTTCATATTTTTTTCTACCATTTCATTTAGATAGTTTTGTATCAGGGCATGTTGACCCGAATATTATGTCTGGGATGATATTTTAGTTATGCTATATATTATTTAGATTCTGAGTTGTTTATTACATTCTCGCTACTATGATCGGGGACCTATGCTTTTGCTTTATATTGCTTGACGCTTAGCGTATTAGATTGAGTAGAGATGGTCTAGTACTTATTTCTCCTCAGTCTAATATGTTGTGGGCTTGCTCGCGCCCTGTTCCCCGGGTATTTCGAGAAGCAGGGCGTGACACCATAAGTGGATTTTTATTTTGCTAAATATTATTTATTAGTGTATGAGTACACTAACAAGTATTTTGAGTGTAAACAAGTTAGTACATAACAGAGAAACGGGTTGAAACATGCACAATGGCCAAAGCTCTACATAGCAAAAAAACTATGATTCGGTCGACCGCCGCTCACCCTGCGGTCAATCACGGATCGGGAAAACTATTTTTCCCAGTTTGAGTTGGTTTTGGGTTTTGAGGCCCATATTCATTTTTCCTGATATATATATCATATATTCACGAGTTTTTTAGTATTTTTAAGAACCCTAGTAGCCACCAAACACCCCATAAACCCTATTTGGGTTTTTGGATAAGATTCAAGGCTTTTGAGCGGAATTTCGATTGGTTTTTGGCTTTCGGATCAGGGATCTATATTGGCTTTGCATCTTGCATGTTTTTCAACAAGTCTCAGGCAAGTTTCATCTCTTCTAATCCCTCTCCCTATTTTTAAAATGTTTTTAAAATGTTTTTAAAAAAGTTTTATAAAGATTTGTAGAGCCTAATTGAGTAATTTGTGTATAAAAATCAAATCTTATATTATATTTTAATTGATTTAAATTACTATTTCTGGAGGAGCTTTTAGGATGCTTTTGGCAGCCAGTTTTTATTCAGTAGTGTTTTCCACCCCTAGACAGATGGTCAGACAGAGAGAGTGAATCAGGTATTAGAGGATATGCTGCGAGCATGTGTGATAGATTTTGAGGGTAGCTAGGAGGACCACATCCCATTGATTGAATTTGCATATAATAATAGTTACCAAGCTACTATCGGGATGGCGACATATGAAGCATTGTACGGGAGGCCTTGCAGATCGCCTATATGTTGGGCAGAACCAGAGGATAGTCTATTATTTGGTCTGGAGCTAGTTAGGCAGATCACTGAGAAGGTGGTATTAATTTGAGAATGCATTCTTGCCACACAGAGTCGGTAAAAGAGTTATGCAGATCAGCGGAGACGATCTTTAGAGTTTTAGGTCGAAAACTTAGTTATGCTAAAAGTATCACCAATGAAGGGCATTCGGCGATTTGGTAGACGGGAGAAACTTACCCCGAGATATGTTAGTCCCTTCAGGATTATTGAGCGCATTTGAGCTGTTTCCTATAGATTAGACCTTCCAGCATCAATGTCGAGTATACACGATGTCTTTCATATTTCAATGCTAAAGAAGCATTTGCGCGATGAGGAGCAGCAGAGGGTGATTGATACACCAGAGATCGAGATACAGGATGATCTGACTACCGTAAAGATTCCAGTATGCATCCTTGCTAGAGAGAATGAAAAGCTTAGAAATAAAGTCATTCCATTAGTGAAAGTTCAGTGGAGCCGGCATGGACCTGAAGAGATTTCTTGAGAGCGCAAGGATGATGTTTGTCGCGACTACCTACACCTATTTGAGCAGGTAAGATATTGACGTCTGAGTATGCTTCTGTGCATTTATGTTTATATATGTGACTTTGTCACATTTATATTTAACGCTAGAATGAGTAACTCAACACTTAGCTCTTACTCATTCGGAACATATGGTATACATATAGGGGGTTCCTTGTTTGGATTTTTCACCTGACGTACTAGTTCCGTCTAATTAAGGGTTGAGTGAAGGTGCACGCATTTTAGATTGTTAAGTCTAAGTATTGCTTATGTTTCGAATCTAGAGATTAATCGCACGAGATATGTACGAGAGAGTTTCCTTGTCTAGATTATTCCCTCTTAGTGCTTTTCTCGTATTATTAATTTCTACGATACGATTTGGGAATTTCGAAGATGAAATTCTTAAACTTATGGATTTTGAATGGAATTAATATGTGATTAATTACCATAAGTGGATTTTTATTTTGCTAAATACTATTTATTAGTGTATGAGTACACTAACAAGTATTTTGAGTGTAAACAAGTCAGTACATAAGAGAGAAACGGATCGAAACATGAAAATGGCTAAAAGCTCTACAAAGTTGAAAAACTATGATCCGGTCGACCGCCGCTCACCTTGCAGTCGACCGCGGATCAGGAAAGCTGTTTTTCCCAGTTTGAGTTGTTTTCGGATTTTGAGGCCCATATTCACTTTTCCTGATATATATATATATCATATATTCACGAGTTTTTAGTATTTTTAAGAACCCAAACAGCCACCAAACACCCCATAAACTCTATTTTGATTTTTGGAGAAGATTCAAGGCTTTTGAGCGGAATTTCGATTGGTTTTTGGCTTTTGGATCAGGCATCTACATTGGCTTTGCATCTTGCATATTTTTCAACAAGTCTCAGGCGATTCTCATCTTTGCTAATCCCTCTCCCTGTTTTTAAAACATTTTATTTTAATAAGATTTGTAGAGCCTAATTGAATAATTTGTGTATAAAAATCAAACCTTGTACATTATGTGTATAAAGACTAGGTATTTTCATGCTAAAGAGGTTAAGAACGAATTTAAAGAAGTGTTTTAAGATCTAAAAATGATTTAAAATATTGTTCTTCTGAATTTAGATGTTTTGTTCTTCATTTTGAAGTTTTGTACATAATTGAGGATTTAAATATGATTTCTTATACGAATAATCATGCTTTTGTTGGCCTCTTTGTTTTGATGATGTTTAACAAACAATTTATCACTAATATTGTTTGTCTAGTATTTGTGTTTTCTCATTTATTATAGACAAACAACTAGTTGGAGGATGGATGAAATTGCGCCATAATGATCATATCAAATGGAGGTTGGCAGAATAGTGGTTGAAACTTTGCAATTCAAGTCAAGATCCAAGTTCAAGCTTCATCCGCAAGTGTATCAAGATAGAGCTTCGTTGAAGATCACAAGCTTGGGATAATTTAGTTTAGGTTTTATATTATGTGTGGTAGATACTCTAAGCTCAATATCATATACACACACGTATTTAGTTTCTATGTATATATATAGTTATATATATACATGCACGGTTTTAGGTTTTCATGTTCATATATATGAAATTACATATTTTGTGAAAATATTGTATTCTTAGTTTTTGGACTTAACAATAATCAGATACATATTTTATTAAGTCTATATAATCATTGTGTAAAGTTTCAAAACATGGTTTAGCTAAAATGTCAAAACTCATGTGTTTACATTTTCGTGTTTTGGACCTCCTTACAAAATGATGATATTTTATATTTGGGAAGTCCTTTTTCATGTTTATTATCATGTCTACAATCATTTTCCAAAGTTTTACATTTTTTTAAATTTATTTGATATTTTTAAACCCTGTTTTATGTTGACATGTACTGTTTAAAACAGGCTGTGTGTATGTCATGAGTCGACTCATGAACAGTATTGAGTCGACTCATAAACTGTTGTGTAGTTTATATTTTGGTTCTGACGAGTCGATTCATAACATCATGAGTCGACCCATCAGGTTGAGTCGACTCATGCCTGTCATAAGTCGACTCATGAAGTGTGCTAGAAAACTAGTTTTGTTTCTGCTGAGTCGACCCATGAATTCATGAGTTGACCCATGCATGATGAGTCGACTCATGAATTTTATGAGTCGACCCATAAGTTGGGTTTTAGCCTGTAACGGACCCATGCATGATGAGTCGACTCATGAATTTTATGAGTCGACCCATAAGTTGGGTTTTAGCCTGTAACGACTACTTATGAGTAGACCCATGAAAAGTACGAGTCGACTCATAACACTGTAACGGCTATATTTCCAGACTGTATTATTTTTGGGTTTTTAGTCTTTTTGCCTTCTTTTCTCTTGGCTTTAGGGTTCCTATAAATACCCCCACATATCCTCAGTTCAAACTAACCCAAGAAAAGTTTTAAAATAAGTTTAAGGGTGTTTAAGTTTTATTTAAGTTTGTTTAAAAGTGTTTTTGTTTGGGAAGAAGTTTTACATAAGTGGAGGAGATCATCTACATCGATTAAGCTTCATCTTAATCTATCTCTCCATCTTGTTTTTCAGAGAAGAATTTCTAAACTCTTATCTAGCTTTACATTTGCATATTTGTTTGATTATCATTCTTTAAAGCTAGTTTTTATATTGAGTTTAGATTTTATTTCACTCATTGTTTACACACACCCACTTGAGCTTATTGTATTTTCTACATAGTATATTTGGGTTGGTGAGAGTTGTAACAATTGAGTGTGAGCTTTCATTGTGTTCTCATCCATATTAGAGAACAATCATTTATTGTATTATGCTTATTATGAGGATCACTTTGCAATACACTTGTACACCGAGAGAAGTGAGTGGCGAGAGTCGGGGATCGTCCCAAGAGGAGTGGCGTTAGTTGACGAACCTAGGGAGAGGTTATATCCGAGCACTTGAGGGAGACACGTCTAGTTCCAACACTTAGTGGGTGTAGAGTGGGATTGTAAGAGTGTTTATTGTAAAGTTTTTGGTTAGCTAGAAAACTAAGTGTGAGGTGTAAACGTTGTTCGGGTAAGCGTAGAAAACCCGGTTGTGATAGTAGATTTCTCCCCGGGAGTGGGGAACGGAGACGTAGGACGGAAGGTCCAAACTCCGTGATCATTTGAGTGTGTTTGAGTTTGTCATTGGCGCATTTTCTTATGCATTTATCTTATATAGCCAATTGCCTTTACTCTTGTATATTTTGCCCTATCACATTTTTAGTTTGATTATATCACCCTTGTGTTAGTTTATATATCCTTGCATATATTTTTATCATATAGGATATATCTCATTATTCATATTACTTATCCTAGCTCACATATCATGTTATATTTCATACTTGCTAGGATAATTTATTAATTAGTTTTAATTGGTATAAAATGGGATTTGATTAGCAAAAGACCCTAATCACCCCCCTCTAGGGTCTAACAGCTTTAAATGTTGATTTTATTCCCAGAGATGTTAAACTGCTAATGATATGATTTCATGCAAGATTCATATTGTTTTAATCAAATTAAATCACAAAATCACGTCACGAACACTACCTGTGCAAAAAACTACACGTTTTGTAGATATCACATCCGGTCAATCACCGCTCACCTTGCGGTCGACCATTCACCAGTCCGATTCCTAGGAGGTTTCAGGTTTCTGTTCGGTCAACCGCTGCATGCTCTGCGATCGATTGCCAATCTGACAGTGGCATGTGCATGTTCTTTTCGACACTATTTTGTTTTTGAGAGAATTTCTCAATCTTCTACTGTATTATTTTAATGTTTAAGAGTTGTTTAACACCTGAGATGATGGTGAACACCAGATATGGACACGCACACCGAGATATGTGCACGTACACTTAGTTGATGCTATTTTGACTCACTTTATTGAGATAGTAGATATAAGTTGAGTTGATGAAGGTGAATTAATGTATGATAAAGTATTTTCTCATCAGTTATGGATGCTCAGTGTGGGTGTTTATCCCGAAATGAGACTTCGGTTGTACAACACTAGGGGTATTTGGTTGTGATTACCGTAACGAGACCTTGGTTGTACCAAATACTCAAAGGTGATATGTGTATGTAAATCCGGTTTGGGCTGATATGCCTATTCACTATTGTATGATCATCAAGAAGCGTATCTGGGAATATGGAGATAAAACCTATTACCATTGGATGAATGAGCATATCCGGAAATAGAGAGTTAAAAAAATCTATTTGCTGTAAGGACAATTGAGTAAGGAGGTTGTATCCGATATCCGCGTACATTATGTGAACCTTACAAAAGTATCGTTATATTGTGTATATGGAATAGGGAGATAAAACCTATTATCGCAGAGCGATTTATTAAGTAGGATAGTATTTGTTGTCCGCATAGTATTGTGCGAGCCTTACAAAAGTATCGCTATTGTACGTGAAGATGTAAACATATATATATATATCATGTTAGATTACCATGAGTAGGGTACATCCTTTGATAAATGGTATACATGATATGGCCCGTGATAATTATGAGTTGGGTGATTCTTCTTTTGATATTATGCCGACTATCCGAGGGTAGTTCGAGATGAGACATTGGTTTTGTATAGTTGAGGTTTGGAGTACTTTTATTTTGGTTGCTGTATTCATTCATAGAGTTGGACTTGGTATTTAGGGATTTATAATTTGAGACATGGTATATACATGAGGGTTTCCTTGTTTGGATTATTTCACTTGACGTACTAATTCTCGTGTTGTGGATTTCTAAATACCTATCTCTAGTTAGGGTTATATGAATGATTTTATATTTATATGTACTAACTCTATTTTCTTATATACTCCTACCTCTTCTCCTGGGGAGCAGTGGAGATGATCTCGCTAACGCTTTGACGCTCGTTGTTTTCCCCCTTTCAGGCAGCAAGACGCTCGTTGTTTTCCCCCTTTCAGGCAGCAAGACGCTCGTTGTTTTCCCCCTTTCAGGCAGTAAGGCCAGCGCACGGAGCGTCGCAGGTTGATGGGCTTGCATCTTAGATTCTATCTAGATATTATTATATTTGTAGTTATTTCAGAACACCACATTTAGTTATTTATTTTTAGACTCTAGATTTGTAATTCTTTTTGTAGAGACTGAGTGCCTTAGTGAGATTTCATTTGACTCATTATGTTGAGATTTATTTCAGACTCAATGATATTTCATTCTATTTTAGTTGGGCTTATTTATTGATTATTCATACACTTCTTCTCTGCATATATGAGTTTGTACTATTTCTATTATTTGCCTATTTGTTGATTCTTCTAGAGAGATAGTGATTGTGATAGTGAAACATATCGTAGCATGGTGTTTGGTGCTTGGTAGGTTTGACAATTCGGGTTTCACCTTAGATTGCAGCCTTGTGTGAACCCCGGGGTATCACAGTTAGTATCAGAGCTCTAGTTCCAATATCATTAGGATCATCCGTGTGTCATATTATGTAGCTAGGATAGAGTTTCTTAGGAATCATGTATAGAGTTCGATAGGAATTCCTAGTATGAGTGTGGACATGTTATATATATGCGCGAAAATTTCAAAATTTTTTTTATATGATGAACTATTTGCTTTGAATTATAAAGCATGCTATGATAAATATGTGATACAATTTACTTATTGGTATACGTTATATCTTTTCATGCTTGAGATCTTATTTACTGTATTTAATAAGTTTTACTCCGAAACTTATAGATGTTAGGAAGAGGACGTGGATGCAGAGGTACTCGTGCTTAGGGAGCTGAGCAAGACGATAAAGAGCCAGATCCACAGCAAACTCTGTAATACTTAGTGGATCTCATAGAACCATTGGCAGCTCGACTGGCAGCTATTGAGGAGCAGCTAGCAAATCAGGCTCGACAGGAGACTCCCAATCGGGAGGAGACACCCATTTAGAAGGAGATACCAGAGGAGACACGGGTAGACTCACCACCACCCTTAGTTGATGATGTAGTTGCTGAGCAGGAGGCTTGGCTTCGTCTAGTAGAGAGGTACCAGAAGTTAAAGGCACCAGAGTTTCATGGTTCGATGGATTCCATTGCTGCACACAAATACAAGGAGGATGTAAGCAACATTTTGGATATGCTTAATTTGAATACTGTACAGAAGCAGAGGCTGGCAGCTTTCAGCCTTAAGAGCGATGCGGGAGGGTGGTACCAGATTCACTTCTCTCCAGAGCAGAGGATGATAGCATCATAGGAGACCTTTGTGTACTTCTTTGACGAGCAATATGTGTTGGCAGCCGCGAAAGCCAGGAAGGAGTTAGAACTAGCTCGGTTGGAGCAGGAGGATATGTTTGTGGATGATTTTGAGAGTAAATTCATGTAACTACATAGATTCATGGGCATGTGGCACATAGAAGAGCGGCGGGCTCAGATGTTCATGATGGGACTTCACCCGGTTTATGTCGGTATTTAGTATCTCGGAGGTTCTGTTCAATACGGGAGGTGGCGGATGCTACAAAGGCTCAGGAGATAGACATAGCAGTATTCCTTAAGGGCAAGGATGGTAATGTTAAATTAAAATAGTCCATGGATAAAGGAAAAGGTAAGCGACCTTTTGTAGGCTCAGGAGGACCCCAGCAGCAGAGTAAGGGTCTACATCAACAGGGTCCATATAAAAAGGGACACCAACAGGATCAGAGGGCACAACGGTAGCGTAGATTTCAGGGGACCTATTTCAAATGCAATAGGTTCGGACACAGAGCAGCAGATTGCCATATTGCACCCACAGCAGGCCAGCAAGTTAAGAATCAGCAGCATCAGCAGAACCGCGCTCGAGACATGGTCAGGGCCAACAGTTGAGGATTGAGGCAACCCCAGCAATCTCGAGGATTAAGGGATAGATGCAAGTGATTTAGGAGATTCAGTAGGGACAAATAGTCCCATACGTTCCAGGCGATGCAACACAACAGCCTTCAGCTACTGGTAGAGTATATGCAGTTGTCCCTCGCGACCATGGTGCGAGTAGAGAAGTGGTGGAAGGTACATTCCTTGTGAACTCCCTTCCAGCACGTATTCTTTTCGATTCTGGCGCTTCGCATTCTTTCATCTCCTATGATTTTATGGTTAGACTTCAGCTTGTAGTGCAGCCATTAGATATTCTGTTATCTGTGTCTACTCATTTAGGAGAGATGTCTCTTTTAAAGAGGGTTTGTAGGTAATGTGTCGTCAGCTTAGACGATTCCGAATTCGTGATTGATTTGATCGTATTGCGTATGTTTGAGTTCGATGTTATTCTTAGTATGGATTGGTTATCTTCCTACCATGTGAGTATCGACTATTTTGTGAAAACAGTCAGCTTGTGAGCTAGTAATGGATCTGAGTTGGTGATAGCGACCTCACAAGACAACCAGATTGTGGAGTCATTTCTAGCATACGTCAAGGAGGTGATGTTACGGGATCGGGGCATAGATTTGAGTGAGACATGAGTGGTCTCAAAGTACTAGGATGTCTTGCAGGACATACTGGGTTTACCTCCTGTGAGAGAGGTTGAGTTTAGCATAGAGTTGTAGCTAGGCACCACGCTGATTTCCCGAACTCCTTACCGTATGGTGCCTGCTGAGATGAGAGAGCTATAGGTCCAGTTAGATAAGTTGTTGTCTCAGGGATTCATTCACCGGAGTCATTCTCCATGGAGAGCACCAGTCCTTTTTGTGTAAAAGAAGGACGGGAGTATGCGATTGTGCATCGATTATCACGAATTGAATAAGGTCACTATCCGAAACATGTACCCATTACCAAGGATTAATGACTTGTTCGATCAGTTATAGGGAGCAAAGTTTTTCTCGAAGATAGACCTTCATTTCGGTTATCATCCGTTGCGGATTTAGGAGTTGGATATTCCCAAGACTATCTTTTTCACTCAATATGAGTCTTTCGAGTTTCTTGTCATGCCATTTGGGCTGACCAATGCACCCGCAGTATTCATGGATTTGATGAATCGGGTTTTCTATCCATACTTGGACCAGTTCGTGATAGTTTTCATTGATAATATTCTAATTTATTCGAGGTCGAAAGCCGAGCATGAGTAGCATTTATGGTTAGCATTGCAGACTTTATGAGAACACCAGTTATACGCTAAGCTTAGCAAGTGTGAATTCTGGTTATTGGAGGATAGAGTTTTTGGCCATGTTATCAGCCGGGAGGGCATTGTAGTAGATCCGGCTAAAGTAGAGGTTGTTCTTGATTAGAAGCCGCCGAAGACCGTTACCGAGATTCATAGCTTCTTAGGTCTGGCGGGCTATTACAAAAAAATTATTTAGGATTTCTCAAAAATCACGACGCCACTTACACACCTTACTAAGAAGAGTGTACAGTTTATTTAGGGCACGGATTGCCAGGAGGCCTTTGAAACATTAAAGGCTAAGTTGACCTCAGTGCCAGTGCTGATTATTCCTAGCAGTGATAGAACTTTTGTTGTGTACACTGATGCATCATTATCGGGTCTAGGACGTGTTTTGATGTAGACCCAGAGAGTTGTGGCCTATATTTCAAGGCAGTTGAGGACTCATAAGTAGAAGTATCACACGCACGACTTAGAGCTAGAAGTAGTGGTCTTTACACTGAAAGTGTGAAGGTATTTTTTGTATGGAATACAGTTTGAGTTATTCACAAATCACCAGAGCTTAAAATATCTCTTTTCAAAGAACTTAATGAGAGATAGAGACAATGTGTAGAGTTTATTAAGGATTATGAGTTTGCTATACAGTACCATCCGGGCAAGGCAAATGTGATAGCAGACGCGTTGAGTAGGAAACGTCGTCATGAGCTTGCAGCTTTGAGGTGTTCATTGCATCGAGATCTTTATACCCTCAGCCACTATGATTTTAGTCTAGAGATTGGGGGAAGCAGTGCTTTCTTAGGAGCATTATCAGTACAGCCATCATGGAGCGATAAAGTTGTCGAAGCTCAACTAGAGGACTCTTGGACTCAAACCTGTAAGGGGAGATTTCCAAGGAACCCAAGGCTGATTGTACTACTGGAGCAGATGGAGGCCTTCGAATGAAAGATCAATTAGTTATGCCGAACAATCCGTAGTTAAAGAGATATCTATTTGATGAGGCGCATCGTAGCAGATATAGAGTACATCCATGCACGACGAAAATATATAAGAACCTGAAGAGGTATTTCTGGTGGAGTGGCATGTGTAAAGAGATTGCAGAATATGTGGCTAAGTGTTTTACCTGCCGTAAATTAAGGCAGAACATCAGAGACCTGCAGGAACCCTACAGCCTTTATCCATTCCCGAGTGGAAGTGGGCATATATTTCCATGGATTTCATCGTAGGGTTGCCTAAATCAAAGAAAGGAAATGATTCTATTTGGGTTATAGTAGACAGGTTGATGAAGTCGGTGCATTTCTTACCTATGAGGATGACGTATATGATAGACACATATGCGAGGATTTTCATCCCAGAGATCATTCGGTTGCATGGGGTTCCGGAGACGATTGTATCAGATTGGGGCTCAGTCTTCATATCCTATTTCTAGAGGAGCTTTCAGGATGCTTTTGGCAGCCAGTTGTCATTCAGTAGTGTTTTCCACCCCCAGACAGATGGTCAGACAGAGAGGGTGAATCAGGTATTAGAGGATATGCTGTGAGCATGTGTGATAGATTTTCAAGGTAGCTGAGAGGACGACATCCTATTGGTTGAATTTCGCATATAATAATAGTTACCAAGCTACTATCGGGATGGCGCCATATGAAACATTGTACGGGAGGCCTTGCAGATCATCTATATGTTGGACAGAACCAGAGGATAGTCTATTACTTGGTCTGAAGCTAGTTAGGCAGACCACTGAGAAGGTGGCATTGATTCAAGAGCACATTCTTGCCACACAGAGTCGACAAAAGAGTTATGCAGATCAGCAGAGACGACCTTTAGAGTTTTAGGTCAAAGACTTAGTTATGCTAAAAGTATCACCAATGAAGGGCGTTCGACGATTTGGTAGATAGGGGAACTTGCCCCGAGATATGTCGGTCCTTTTGGGATTATTGAGCGCATTGGAGCTGTTTCCTATAGATTAGACATTCCAGCATCAATGTCAAGTATACACGATGTCTTTCATATTTTGATACTAAAGAAGCATTTGTGCGATGAGGAGCAGCAGAGGGTGATTGATGCACCAGAGATCGAGATCCAAGATGATCTGACTACCGTAAAGATTCCAGTATGCATCCTTGCTAGAGAGAATAAAAAGCATAGAAATAAAGTCATTCCATTAGTGAAAGTTCATTGGAGCCGGCATGGAGCTGAAGAGATTTCTTGGGAGCGTGAGGAGGATGTTCGTCACGACTACCCACATCTATTTGAGCAAGTAAGATATTGACTTCTGAATATGCTTCTGTGAATTTATGTTTATATATGTGACTTTGTCATATTTGTATTTAACGCTAGAATGAGTCACTCAACACTTAGCTCTTACTCATTCGGAACATATGGTATATATATGGGGGGTTCCTTGTTTGGATTTTTCACCCAACTTACTAGTTGTCTAATTAAGGGTTGAGTGAGGGTGCACGCATTTTAGATTGTTAAGTCTAAGTGGTGCTTACGTTACGAATCTAGAAATTAATCGTACGAGATGTGTACGGGAGGGTTTCCTTGTCTGGATTATTCACTCTTAGTGCTTTTCTCGTATTATGAATCTCTACGATACAATTTTGGAATTTCAAAGACGAAATTCTCTTAGGGGGGGGGGGGGGGGGAGGGGGGGGGGGGGGGTGAATGTAAAACCTTAAAATTTTTTAAACTTATGAATGTTGAATGGAATTAATATGTGATTAATTACCATAAGTGGATTTTTATTTTTCTAAATACTATTTATTAGTGTATGAGTACACTAACAAGTATTTTGAGTGTAAACAAGTCAGTACATAACAGAGAAACGGGTCGAAACATGAAAAATGGCCAAAGCTCTGCACAGCTAAAAAACTATGATCCGGTCGACCGCCGCTCACCTTGCTGTCGACCACGAATCGGGAAAACTGTTTTTCCCAGTTTAATTTGGTTTTAGGTTTTGAGGCCCATATTTGTTTTTCTTTATATATATCATATATTCACGAGTTTTTTAGTATTTTTAAGAACCCTAACAGCCACCAAACACCCTATAAACCCTATTTTGATATTTTGTAGAAGATTCAAGGCTTTTGAGCAGAATTTCGATTAGTTTTTGGCTTTTGGATCAAGGATCTACAATGGCTTTGCATCTTGCACATTTTTCAACAAGTCTCAGGCGAGTCTCATCTCTGCTAACCCCTCTCCTTGTTTTTAAAACATTTTTAAAAGAGTTTTAATAAGATTTGTAGAGCCTAATTGAATAATTTGTGTATAAAAATCAAATCTTGTATATTATATGTATAAAGACTAGGTCTTTTCATGCTAAAGAGGTTAAGAACGAATTTACAGAAGTGTTTTAAGATCTGAAAACGATTTAAAACATTGTTCATCTGAATTTAGATGTTTTGTTCTTCGTTTTGAAGTTTTGTGCATAATTGAGGGTTTAAATATGATTTCTTGTACGAATAATCATGCTTTAAATGTTGATTTTATTCCCAGAGATGTTAAACTGTTATTGATATGATTTCATGCAAGATTCATATTGTTTTAATCAAGTTAAATCACAAAATCACGTCACAAACACTACATGTGCAGAAAACTACACGTTCTGTAGATGTCGCAACCGGTCGACAACCGGTCACCTTACGGTCGACCGTTCGCCAGTCCGAGTCCTGGGAGGTTTCGGGTTTCTATTCGGTCAACCGTCGCGTGCTCTGCGGTCGATCGCCAATCTGACAGTGACATGTGCATGTTCTTTTCGACACTATTTTGTTTTTGAGATAATTTCTCAATCTTGTACTGTATTATTTTAATGTTTAAGAGTTGTTTAACACCTGAGATGATGGTGAACACCAGATATGGATACGCACACCGAGATATGTGCACGTACACTTAGTTGATGCTATTTTGACTCACTTTATTGAGATAGTAGATATAAGTTGAGTTGATGAAGGTGAATTAATGTATGATAAAGTATTTGCTCATCAGTTATGGATGCTCAGTGTGGGTGTTTATCATGAAATGAGACTTCGGTTGTACAACACTAGAGGTATTAGGTTGTGATTACCGTAACGAGACCTCGGTTGTACCGAATACTCAAAGGTGATTGGTGTATGTATATCCGGTTTGGGGTAATATGCCTATTCACTATTGTACGATCATCAGGAAGCGTATTTGGGAATAGGGAGATAAAACCTATTATCGTTGGACAAATGAGCGCATCCAAAAATAGGGAGATAAAAAAAATCTATTTGCCGTAAGGATGATTGAGTAAGGAGGTTGTATCCGATATCTGCGTAACATTATGCGAACCTTATAAAAGTATCGTTATTTTGTGTATATGGAATAGGGAGATAAAACCTATTGTCGCAAAGCGATTTAGTAAGTAGGATAGTATCTGTTGTCCGCATAGTATTGTACGAACCTTACAAAAGTATCGCTATTGTACGTGAAGATGCAAACATATATATATATATATATATATATATGCTTATAGTTATAGTTTTTCTCCCATGTTAGATTACCCTTGAGTAGGGTACATTCTTTGATAAATGGTATACATTATGTGGCCCGTGGTAATTATGAGTTGGGTGATTCTTCTTTTGATATTATGCTGACTCCCTGAGGGTAGTTCGAGATGAGACATTGGTTCTATATAGTTGAGGTTTGGAGTTTTTTTCTTTTGGTTGCTGTATTCATTCATAGAGTTAGACTTGGTATGTAGGGATTTACAATTTAAGACATGGTATATACATGAGGGTTTCCTTGTTTGGATTATTTTGCTTGACGTACTAATTCTCGTGTTGTGGATTTCTAAATACCAATCTCCAGTTAGGGTTATATGAATGATTTTATACTTATATGTACTAACTCTATTTTCTTATATACTCCTACCCCTTCCTCTGGGGAGAAGTGGAGATGATCTCACTAGCGCTTTAACACTCGTTGTTTTTCTCCCTTTCAGGTAACAAGGTCGGCGCACTGAGAGTCGCATGTCGATGGGATTGCATCTTAGATTCTATCTAGATATTATTATATTTGTAGTTATTTCAGAACTCCATATTTAGTTGTTTATTTTCAAACTCTAGATTTGTAATTCTTTTTGTAGAGGCTGAGTGCCTTAGTGATATTTTATTTGACTCATTATGTTGAGATTTATTTCAGACTCAGAGATATATTCATTCTATTTCTGTTGGGCTCATCTATTGATTATTCATATACTTCTTCTGTGCATATCTGAGTTTATACTATTTTTATTATTTGCCTGTTGTGTACCTTCACCTATGTGTTGACTCTTCTAGAGAGATAGTGACTGTGATGGTGAAACATATCGTAGTATGGCATTTGGTGCTTGGCAGGTTTGATAATTCGGGTTTTACCTTGGATTGTAGCCTTGTGTGAATCCCCGGGATGTCACGTAATGCCTCCATGTCTTCAGTGCGAAGACCACTGCTGCTAACCCCAAGTCATGTGTGGGATAGTTTTGCTCATGAATGCTTAACTTCCTCGAAATGTAAACCCGATAACGATGCATCCGTGTAGATGACAAAGGTCTTATCACTACTCGGGATAATCAACATCAGCGCTTTAGCCAACTTAGTGTTCAAAGTCTTAAATGTTTTATGGCACTCCCGTCCCCATACAAACTGTACACCCTTCTTCATAAGGTGTGTCAGTGGGGTAGCAATATTTGAGAAGTCATGGATGAACTTCCTGTAATTACCAGCCAAACCCAAGAAGTTACGAATCTATGTAACAGTCTTCGGCGGCTCCCAATCAAGTACTGCTTCCACCTTAGGTGGATCTACATCAATGTCCTCCTTGCTAATAACATGGCATATAATCCTGAACTCCGATAACCAAAACTCACACTTGCTGAACTTAGCATATAGCTGGTGTTTCTGTAAAGTCTGCAATGCATATCGTAGATGCTGCTCATGCTCAACCTCTGATCTCGAGTAAATGAGAATGTCATTAATGAACATGATCACAAACTAGTCCAAGCATGGCCGAAAAGTTTGGTTCATCAAATCCATGAATACCGCGGGTGTATTAGTCCGTCCAAATGGCATGACAAGAAACTCGAAAGACCCATATTGAGTGAGAAAGGTAGTCTTGGGAATATCCATCTCCTGAAACCGTAACTGAAGATCACCAAAATGAAGATCAGTCTTTGAGAAACATTACACTCCCTATAGCTGGTTGAATAAGTTATCAATCCTCGGTAGTGGATATCTATTTCGGATGATGATCTTATTCAACTCTCGATAATCTATACATAAACGTATTATACTACCATCCTTCTTCTTCACGAAGAGGACCGGTGCTACCCTGGAAAATGACTCCAGTGAATAAATCCCTGAGATAATAGCTCATCCAGCTGAGTCTATAGCTCACTCATCTCGACAGGTGCCATAGGATAAGGTGCTCGGGATATTGGTGTTGTGTCTGGCTACAACTCTATACAAAACTCTACCTCTCTCATTGGAGGTAATCCTGGTATGTCCTGAAAGACATCCTGTTACTTGGAGACTACTCGTGTCTCTCACACATCAGCACCCCGATTCTACATCACCACCTTCTTTACGTAGGCCAGAAATAAGTCTGCAAACTGGTTGCCCCGTGAGGTTGCTACAACTATCTCAGATCTATCGAATGCTCGCAAGCTGTCTATCTTTGTAAAGCTGTCGATACTAACATGGTAGGAAGCTAACCAATCTATACCAAGAATCACATCAAACTCGGACATACGCAAGACAATCAAATCGACTACAAACTCAGACTCATCTAAGCTGATAGTGCATCTAATACATATGCTCTCTAAAAGCGACACATCACCTAGATGGGTGGAAACTGATAAAAGAATATCTAGAGGCTATGCAACTAGCTGGAGTCTAATCATGAAATCATAGGAGATAAAAGAATGTGAAGCGATTGAATCGAAAAGAATACGGGCTGGAAAGGTGTTCACAAGGAACATACCTTCCACCACGGGCCCACTCACACCATGGTCGCGTGACACGACTGTATAAACTCTATCGGTAGCTGTAGACTATTGCGTTGTAGGCTTTGGAACATATGGAACTATCTATCCCTACGGTACCTCCTAAATAGCTCACACCTGCCCCTTAATCCTCGGAACTACTGGCGGTGCCTCAATCCTTTGTTGTTGGCTATAACCGCAGCCTTGTAGTTGCTGACCCTATCCACGACTCTGCTGCTGCCGCCCATGCTCATAGTTCTATGGCTGTTAACCCTGGCCTCTGCTCTGTTAGCCTCCTACTGGCGCACTAAGACACTCTGCTGTCTTATGGCCAAACTTATGGCAATGAAAACATACGCCCGGAAATCTGTGCTGCCTCTGATCCAACTATGATCCCTTCTTGTAAGGGCCTCGTTGCTGATGTTGTGCACCCTTGCCCTGCTACTGGGACCTTTGGGTCCTACTTTATTTTTTCCTTCCTTTCCCTTATGAAATATAACTGTCTCTGTCTCCTATGAGATGGTGGCATTTGCAACCTCCCACACTGAATGAAAACATCTAGATACAAGATAACGATGTAAACTCGAGCGAAGTCCCATAAAAAAACATCTGAGCCTATGGCTCTCCAGTCTGCCACATGCCCATGAACCTGAGTAATCCCATAAACTTACTCTCATAATCTGCTAGTGATATATCTCCGTTCTCCAGTCGGGATAACTCTAACTCTTTCTCGGTCTTCACTATGGAAGGGATGTACTTCTCGTCGAAAAAGTAAGTGAAATCCTCCCAAGTAAGTGTCATTCACTGCTCTAGGATAAACTGAAGTCTGTACCATTCCCCAGCATCACCATTGAAGCTAAAAGCTACTAACCTCTGCTTCTGGATGGAGTCGACATCAAGTAAATCGAGAATGTTTCCCACATCTTCTTTCCACTTATGGGCAGCAAGAGAATCTGATGTACCCTGAAATTCTGGTGCCCTTAGCTTCTGATATCTCTCTACTAATTGGAGACAAACCTCCTGATTTGCAGCCCTATAAACGGCTTCTAGTGGATTTGCTGTAAGCGATTCCTTTGGTGGTGGAACCTCCGGTGTCTGATTTGGAGTCGCTACACACTCCTCAAGTGCAGCAAGTCTGGCGGCAATCGGTGCTATGAGGTCAACCAAATACTATGGAGCCTGTTGCGGCTTGGGTGGTGTTGGGTGGAGCCTGCTGCGGCTTGGGTGGAGCCTGTTACGGTTCGAGCTCAGGCACAACCTGCCTAACTCTCTGGTTATGGGGTCCTCTCCATCCACGCCCACATCTGGCCATCTATAATTTCCATAATGAGAGCTTATAAGACAAAGTAAGTGAGGCCTCAAGAAAAAAATAACATAATATATAGGAAATAGGAAAAACGTATTGCGTATTATTCACACTAATACTTTATTATCAAAGTAAGATAGTTATCAAAAAAATTCATAATTTTTGAGGTATATATATAACATCCTCACTCAATCTAGGAATTCCTAACGGATTCTATACATGAATCCTAGGAAACTCTATCCTAGCTCCATGACTCGACACAGGATGATCCTAAGGATGCTAGAACTAGAGCTTTGAAACCAACTGTGATGCTTCCAGGTTCACACAATGCTATAGTCTGAGGTGAATCCAAAGATGTCAAACCTACCATGCACCCATACTATACAATAACATGTTTCACCATCACAGAAATATCTCTTTAGTGGAATCAATAAAATAGTACAAGTACAAGCAGATATAAAAGAGATGAACATAGAAAAGTAAGCATAGAAAAAATCTTAGAAATAATTAAGTCTCAACTATTATAAGAATAAAGATGTCCAACAATCTGATACAAAAAAGTCAATAATCTCAACCACAGGAGTCAACTAAAAATACATATGTCATCAACTTTCAAAATGTAATGTAACTCTAATAATCAACTAGAAACATAAACTAAACATCTATGGAGCAGAAACTACTATAAATAAGTGATGGCAACTATGCTAAAAGTCCGTCAACCTGCGACTCTCCTGAAAAAAAGTGAAAATCATAGCATCAGAGAACTAGTAAGATCATCTTCATCCGCCCTTAATGGAAGGGCTACTAAGTATGTGGAGGCTCTACCTATAAGTACATAGTCTACCTAAATCATTTTACCCTGTACTACATGAAATTTATATTTAGAAATTCATAACACGAGACTGGTACGTCGGGCGAAATGATCCAAATAAAGAAACCTTCATGTATATACCATGCGTCTTAAGTTATAAATTTCTAAATATAAATTCCAACTAGGAAATAAAATAATAAGGAAAACAATACAGGAAAAATCATATCAACCATTCCTGATACTATCATTCAACTCCTCATACTTCCCTTAATGGACTAAATAAATACCAATACACTATCTTGTGTAACTAAGTTATGAAATACCTTCACAATAGATCATTTCAAAAGAATGTAAAGAATTGTCTACTCTTGGGTTATCATCAAATTTATCATTTCGTCCTTCCCTAAAATTCTTTAATTCATGGTATCCCCGTGTGGACCGATAAATAGGTATATCAACCTCTACATATAACTATGCTGATCCAAATCATAGGTTCAATGACCTTTGCGCATGCTCATGCGGACCAAAAATACATAAAGGGGTGAAGTTCATCGCGGTCTCATTGCGGTCCTGACTAACGTACTCAGAGTGTAGTCCATCCGCGGTCTCATTGCAGGCCCCAACTAACCCCACTCAGCATCTTCAATAAAGGCTAACTACACAAGTCGTTACTCATAACGAATACAAACTATTTGGCTATCTCAAACAATGGATTTGTATGTACTCAATCTCTATACGTATACTCCTCAAAATATGTGTATAGAACATCGCACAACTTCCACTACACACTCGTACATCGAACCCACATGTGAAAGGGTCGAACTCACAAAATTGAGCTTCATTAGTCGACCGACGAAAGCTTCGGTCGACTGATAACCTGAGGTCACACAAATCACACACACAGCCGAGCTTGTCAGTCGATTAATGTTGCCCAACAGTCGACTAATGACCACCCATTGTTGGGTGTAAAAATTGACTTCCCGGTGAGGGGGCGTTTGTGTTTATAAGATTATCTTATTACAAACTAATAATCAATATTTTACAACAGAAGAGAAGGGAAGGCCCTTCTTGTTTAACGTGGGTTCTTCGGTAGCGATAAAACACCTCTCTCGATGATTGTGTCGAGTTTGCTTCCCTTAGACGATTGATGCGGTATAAACATGTACCAAAAATGTTGCAAGTGCACAACCATGTCAAGTTATAGTATAAAGAGTTATCGATCCCACGAGGAAGGTGTTTTGTAGGAGAAAATATAAAATCGGTTCTTATGTTGTGTGCGTGACAAAATAGGAGTGATGAGTGAATGTGATTGTGGAGAGAATGATTGTGATTGTGGAAATGAATATATTTGAGAGTGAAAATAAATGTGATCAACAAGGCAAGAAGGAAAAATGAATAAAATTGAGAAACAAATAAAAATCAAGAATGTAAAGATAGCTGATTCAATTAAAGATATGGGTAATCTAGAATTGAATCATCATCTTAGAAAAAGGTGATTCCCTAGAGGGTTCTAGCCTAAAGGCGAATCAAAGAAAGTGAAAATAAACAAAAAGAAAAACTAAACCCAAGAGGGTTCTAGCCTCAAGGTGAATAGTGCAAGAAATTAAAATATAACTACAAAATAAATTGCAAAATCTAAACTACAAAATAAATTGCCAAAATAGAAGAAAATAAATTTACTCTATAAGCATGAAATAAATCTAATCCATGAGCATGAAATAAATCTAAGGAAAGAGGGTTCTAGCCTCTTGGCTATTTAAACAAGAAAATAAAATCTAATTACAAGCATAAAAATAAATCTAACTAAAATAAGCAATAAAAGAGAAATAAAAGAGAAAAAGGAAAGAAATGCAAACCTCTAAATAATTCTTCATCTCCATCTTCATCATCCAACAAAGAGAAGAAATATTTAAAGTGGTGAAAAATTTATTATTATTAATTGTAACAAAAAGTTACAAATTTGAAAGGCCTTCTCAATTAAGAGTAGCCCTCCTCTCCAAAAGGAGTTACAAAAATTTTTACACCTCTAACCCCTCACTCTCTACCCCTATTTATAGTAAACATCAGTGAATGAAAGCCATTGGATCAAACTTGAGCCCCAAGACAAGCAAAATCAGCCATTGACGCGCGCTACAGTAATCTGGCATCGATGCAGGCATCGATGTAGGTATCGATGCCTACATCGATGCCAACATCGATACCTATTATTTCCAAATTCTAATTTCACGAATAGCTTTGTCTTGTCGAGATAGGTGATTTTCATATATTATATGTTAAATTCCGCCTTCCGGATTAGGAGATATCGTCGTTTCTTTGTGGCCAACCATTTTGAATATGATTTCTTTTCATATTGGATTTTTGATTTTCTCCGACTTCTACAGGCTACTCGGCTTGATTCTGGGCTTTTGGATAATTTGGAAACTGATTTTCCAATAGGCTTCTTTGATTCATTTCTTCATTTAATCGATGGGCTTTTGTTGAGAGATGAGAGTTTGAGATTTATTCTTCATTAACCTGCAATTAAAAGATAAAAACAATTATTGGTGGTATATTTATTCATATAAAATAGATAATGAGGGTATAAAATTATAATAAAATATGATTATCAAATACCCCCACACCTAAACTTTTGCTAGTCCTCTAGCAAAGAAAAAAAAATAAAAGAAAACCTAACTCACTTTCGCAGGAATCGCGGTTGTATTTAGCACATACAAGAAGCCTTTAAACCCCTAGGTTACCCTAGTGGACGAGTTGTAGTCTCGTGAGGGTTTGCAGTGAATATACCCACAAAGTTCGGTCATCTTGCCAAATTAACGAAGTTAGTAAATAACTAAATTTACTTGATAATTGAGGCTAGTTATTACTCAAGAAAACATTTTTATATATAACTCTAAGGTATATTTCCTAGAAAATCTTCTCATTATAGCAATACAAAACCAAGCCAAACTTAGAAATTTAATTTAAAAGTTTTGAAAAGAACATGCTAACTCTTTGTTTAAAATAATATTCAAGTTGCTTGATCTAAAATATTTTCCAAGACCATATATACAAATATAACTATATATAAAACATTTATTGGTATTTTTTTTTATTTTTTATATTATTATTATTTTTAACTTTTTCTTCCTTGGTGATTTTTTTCTACTTTAACGGGCTTTCTAAGCGACCATTTAACGAGTTTTTGGCCAATGGATCCCAACCCAATTGGGCTTAGGTCATTAAGTATGAAAATACTCCTTGGGCTTAATTACTCGATCCGCTTAGGCTTTATAAGATAGAATCACCTTGAATTTAAGAGTTTTTTTTTCTTTTGGTGCCCATTTTTCACACTCTTCTTTTTGTAATTTTTTTATATGTATATGTGTATATAAAATATGTAAATCAAGATACTTTGAAAAATTATTTTCAACTCTAAGTTAGGCATGCAAAAATTTCATTATTTTAAATAAAAGTCCAAGTTAAGGCTTAAGTAAAGTATACTACTTTGAAAATCATTTCTTAAGAAATTTATTTAGAGTTATCATAAAATGAACTTAAGTAAATAACCAACTAGGGATTAACAGATTTAAAATTCATCAAATAAATCAATTATTACATAACTCTATCAATTTGGCAAGTGACGATATTTTTATAATTTTTTTAAGGAAAAGGAAAAAAAAGACAAAAATACAACTAAAAATGTAAAATAAAGAGAAAAAATAACTAATTCTCATCCCCACACCTAAATTTTGCATTGTCCTCAATGCAAACTTTATGATGCATGAAGTAAAGCAGATAAGAAGTGAAGCACTTATATTTGGTCGGTTGATAAAAATCTGCAATTACCTTTGGTCTGAAAAAAAATTCTTTTTTTTTCTCTTTTTCTTTTCTTTTTTTTTCCTTTTTTTTCTTTTTTTCTTTTTTTTTTCCTTTTTTTTCTTTTTTTTCTTTTTTTAACAACTGAACAAGAAACTCTCAAATGAGAGAAGAGTAAATTCTTTTTATTATTCTGAAATAAATAAAATAAACAATGTAGAATGAAATATTCAACATGAAGAGTTCCTGTTCTACATTGAATCCTACCTTACTGTTGAAAATTCTTTCCCGGATTTTAAACAAATTCAGAATGATATAATCAATAATGTGAATTTTCAAGCATTTCGGGGTGTTCAGTAATTCTTGCAACAAAGTAAGGTAGGTATTATTAGTGTCATGCATTTGACATTTCTTAATGAACTTAGACTCTTGTACTGTGAAGTTTTGTTTTCTAACAACCAATTCTTCTGTGAAGTTCTAAAAATTTGGTTGTTGATTATTCTCCAAGAATCTAAGTTCATCAAGAAAGAGTTCTTCAAAATTTAATTCAAAGCAGCAAATGTTTAACACAATTTTATTATTCTCAAGGACCTGATCTGCTTCTTCCAAAAACTCTAACTCTTCATTAAAAATTTCCTCAAAACTCAAATCAGACTCTTCTTCTTTTTCTTCTTCTGATCTTTCCTTAATGTAGTTTATTTCTAGAGGCTGATTATTTGGTTGGTTCCCTGGATTAAAAATATTAAGATCAACAGTCAAATTCCCAAAGGACAACTTCATTTGACCAGTTCTACAGTTGATGAGAGCATTAGAAGTGGCTAAGAATGGTCGTCCTAAGATGATAGGTGTCTGTCCTTTGGGATTGGAAACATGCTGTGTTTCTAAGACTACAAAATCTACTTGAAAAATAAAATCTCCAACCATGATCAGAACATCCTCTAACTCACCCATAGGGACATTGACAGATCTATCAGTCAACTGTAAGGTGCATTTGGTTGGATTCAGTACACCTACACCCAATTGCTGATAGACTGAATATGGAAACAAATTGACACTGACCCCTAAGTCTAAAAACGCTTTATCAATGTGAGTATTACCAATGATACATGAAATGATGGGGGAACCTGGATCTTTACATTTCAAAGGTATGGGATTTGATAGCATTTCATTGATATTGGCAGCTGAAAAGACTTTCTTTGGAACATTTATTTGCCTCTTCTTAGTGCACAATTCTTTTAAAAATTTAGCATAAGATGGAATTTGTTCAATTACATCTAAGAGAGGAATGTTGACCTTAACCTGCTTGAATGTTTCTAGGATCTTCTCCTCCTGAGGAGAGTGTTTCCTAGACCTGAGTCTATCTGGAAATGGAGCAACCGGTCTAAATCTATCAAAAGCAGGCTCAGGTTCGGGTTCAGGTTCTTGGTCATCTGAGGGGAGTGATTGTTGAATAGATTCATCAAAAGGAGAAGGAGAAGGAATTTGTACAGGATCAAGAGTTTGACTTGGAGGAGTTCTCACTTGATTATCGACCTGTCTACCTGACCGAAGTGAATGGATTGCATTCACTTGAGCTTCATAGGATGAACTGCATCCTGTGTTATTAGGGTTGACCACGGGTTGACTCGGAAATTTTCCTTTCTCTCTTTCACTCACGGCACTAGCTAGTTGACCAAGTTGGGATTCTAATCTAGCTATAGCTTGAGTGTTGGAGTTGAGCATTTGTCCGGTTGATTGCATGAAGGAATTCAACGTGCTAGATGTTTGAGTCAACATATTCGTGGTTTGAGTAGAGGCCTTAATTATGGTTTCTAAACCCCTTTCCAAGACATTGAGACGTTTATCCTGATCTGGATTGTGAGGAGTTTGAATTACAGCTTGATGAGGAGGAGACTGATTTTGATACGGCAGATTGGGTTGTTGAAATTGTGAATGAGAATTGAACGGAACTGTGTTTCCCCTAGGATAATGTTGGGTCAAAGCGGGAGTGAAGTTTTGAGTTCCGGGAGAATTTCCTAGATTCCATGCAAAATTAGGATGATTTCTCCACCCTGGATTGTAGGTTGGAGAAAATGGATCATTTCTAGGATGCTGGAATACAGCATTCATCTGTTCTAATGCATTGTTGTTTCCTAGGAGAGGGCATTTCTCTGAAACGCGGGTAGGAAACTGACAATTATGACATCCTGAGGCAGAAATATGATTGATTTGAGCTGGAGCTCGTTCCTTAATTTCTAAAGCTTCTAACCTTCGCAGAATCGTCGCCATCTTCGCTTCAGAAGCAATGTTTGACTCCAAGGAAAGACCACTAGACTTAGATTGGGGAACTGATGAAACCCTATCATCACAGTGTTCCCATTGCATTGTTTTTTCAGAAAGACTCTCTAAAAACTCTCAAGCTTCATCAGCATTTTTCCTCATGAAATCCCCGTGGCACATTGATTCTAAGGAAGTTTTTGCAGAATAATCTAATCCCTCATAAATTATTTGGCACAATCGCCATTTTTCTAAACCGTAATGAGGACATTGGATGAAAAGATCTTTAAATCGGTCAAAATACTTCGAAAAGGGTTCTCCCGAGATAATTTTAAAATTCATAATATTGTTTCTTAGCTTCACCGTTTTATGGATAGGAAAAAATTTCTTAAGAAAAACGGTGATAAATTCCTCCCACGTAGTGATGAAATTTATGGGTAAGCTATACAACCATTTTTTTGCTTTGTCTTTGAGAACAAATGGAATAAATCTGAGTTTGATCGCATCTTCGTTTAATTCTCTCATTTTAATCATAATACACACTTCCTCAAATTCCGAAATAAAAATATATGCATCCTCTGTTTCATTACCAAGGAATTTGGGAAGCATGTTTATGTATTGCGGTCTAAGCTCAAAATTTATTCCATTTGTTTCGGGGAGCCTAATGCACGAAGGGATTGCATTCCTAATGGGATAGCACATATCATAAAGAACGGGTGGATTAGGATGCTCCATTTCTATGATTGGTTCAAAGCGAATTAATCGACGTGTATTATCCCTAATCCACTGTTGCATACACTAAAACTATTTCTTTTTATATTTTTTTATAATGAAAGAGAAAAAAAGAAAAAAAAATTAGTTTTTCTTATGAGAAAAAAAATAGAGAAAACCTAACTAAAACAAATCAAAGCAATCACTTTTCAATCACTCTAATTCTAGGGTGTAGCCTAACTCAACTAGACCAGCTCCTAACCAAAAACTCCTACAGTGAAAAGATTAAAGTTTTACCCAGGTAGTTAGCCAGGTAAGGATAGTACTAGAGGGTGATCAGAGATCAATTAAGTACCTCGTTCCTTACGGAGCGCTTTACGCAACCCCTAAACCTTGCCTTAGACACCAACTAATCTGAAAAAACTTAAACCGGTTCACTTAAGGATTTCTTGTTCCTTATTGAGCTCGAATCCTTAGGGGCCAACGTCTAATGAGTTTTATTAGGCTTGGGTTTGTGAAGTGAGGAATTAGTGATTTTTGGGCTAAGGAAAGGGTGATGAAATCCCTCACCTTATCTTGATTATGGGGTTTTGCCCTTAAAAATATTTTTAAGTATGTGCCAAATCAAGATGCTCAAATCACTTGGTGAATTCCTACTATTAATATGAAATGCAACCCTATGAATTAAAAGCAACTAAAAAGGATGGAAAAGAAAAATCTTTTTTTTTTAATTAGGGTTAACAATCAAACAAATAAGAAGGGGGAATATGTTTGTATTTATTATCTTGTTAGTAAATGTCAAAGTGGAGGGTAGATTTTATTATGGTCAACAAAAATAAAATCTTTTTTTTAGTCCTAATTGTCTCTAAATGTGAAGAAATAGCTAAAGGGTGGAATTAAAAACTAGAAAGAGGACTTACTCGAAAGCAAATCTTCAAATCCTAATTCTCCAATCTGCGATCTGCTCAAAACGTTTCCTTCACAAAAAACACACAAGTTAAAGAACCAAAATAATTAAAACCTACTTAAGCACCTTCCCCGGCAACGGCGCCAAAAACTTGATGCGGTATAAACATGTACCAAAAATATTACAAGTGCACAACCGTGTCAAGTTATAGTATAAAGAGTTATCGATCCCACGAGGAAGGTGTTTTGTAGGAAAAAATATAAAATCGGTTCTTATGTTGTATGCGTGACAAAATAGGAGTGATGAGTGAATGTGATTGTGGAGAGAATGATTGTGATTGTGGAAATGAATATATTTGAGAGTGAAAATAAATGTGATCAACAAGGCAAGAAGGAAGAATGAATAAAATCGAGAAACAAATAAAAAATCAAAAATGTAAAGATAGCTGATTCAATTAAAGATATGGGTAATCTAGAATTGAATCATCTTCTTAGAAAAAGATGATTCCCTAGAGGGTTCTAGCCTAAAGGCGAATCAAAGAAAGTGAAAATAAACAAAAAGAAAAACTAAACCCAAGAGGGCTCTAGCCTCAAGGTGAATAGAGCAAGAAATTAAAATCTAACTACAAAATAAATTATAAAATCTAAACTACAAAATAAATTGCCAAAATAGAAGAAAACAAAACTACTCTATAAGCATGAAATAAATCTAATCTATGAGCATGAAATAAATATAAGGCAAGAGGGTTCTAGCCTCTTGGCTATTTAAACAAGAAAATAAAATCTAATTACAAGCATGAAAATAAATCTAACTAAAATAAGCAATAAAGGAGAAATAAAAGAGAAAAAGGAAAGAAAGGCAAACCTCTAAATAATTCTTCATCTCCATCTTCATCATCCAACAAAGAGAAGAAATATTTAAAGTGGTGAAAAAATTATTATTATTAATTGTAATAAAAAGTTATAAATTTGGAAGGCCTTCTCAATTAAGAGTAGCCCTCCTCTCCAAAAGGAGTTACAAAAATTTTCACACCTCTAACACCTCACTCTCTACCGTTATTTATAGTAAATATCAGTGAATGAGAGCCATTGGATCAAACTTGAGCCCCAAGACAAGCAAAATCAGCCATTGACGCGCGCTGTGCAGGCATCGAAGCAGGCATCGATGCCTATTTCCAAATTCTGATTTCACGGATAGCTTCGTCTCGTCGAGATAGGCAATTTTCATATATTATATGAAATTCTGATTTCACGGATAGCTTCGTCTCGTCGAGATAGGCAATTTTCATATATTATATGTTAAATTCTGCCTTCCGGATTAGGAGATATCGTCGTTTCTTTGTGGTCAACCATTTTGAATATGATTTCTTTTCATATTGGATTTTTGATTTTCTCCGGCTTCTACAGGCTACTCGGCTTGATTCTGGGCTTTTGGATAATTTGGAAACTGATTTTCCAATGGGCTTCTTTGATTCATTTCTTCATTTAATCGATGGGCTTTTGTTGAGAGATGAGAGTTTGAGATTTATTCTTCATTAACCTGCATTTAAAAGATAAAAACAATTATTAGTAGTATATTTATTCATATAAAATAGATAAAGAGGGTATAAAATTATAATAAAATATGATTATCAACGATACAATCGAAGTCACGGTTGGAGATTTAGTACTCAGTAGAAAATCCGGTGTGATTAGGTTCGAGTATACCCGAGGCTAAACAAGTACTTGTGCTAGTCGACCAACTTCTTGTAGAGAGCTACTATGCAAGAGCTTTGCAAAGCGCCTAAGAGCCTTAAGTCTGACATTTCAGACGAGTCTGCAAAAAGCTATGAGCCTCATATCTGAGAGTTCAGACTGAGTCTGCAAAGGGATATGAGCCTCAAATCTGAGAGTTTGTCGGGTGTAAAAATTTACTTCCCGTCCGAGGGGTCATTTGTATTTATGAGATTGGATTATTACAAACTACAATCAATGTTTATGACAAAGGAGATGGGAATGACCCTTCTTGTTTAACGTGGGTTCGTTGGTAGTGGTAGGACACCTCCCTCGGTGCTCGCACTGAGTTTGCTTCCTTTGGATGATCCGATCGAAGTTGCGGTTGTAGGCATTGAAAATTGCCTATAGGTCTCCACGAACGGTTCAGTGTTAAAGAGCGACGATGAACGTTTCGGGGCACCGACCCTCCTAGGACCAACAGGTCGGTCATGCACAGACTTGTCACACGTCTCAACGTGCGTGGGAGCTCGATCGTCGGGCCCTGAGCTCGTATAACGAGGAGCTGGCGATTCATGATCGTCAACTGTCCTACCTAAAGTGACAATGGTCATTTCATTAAACAAACAAGAGCTGTCGTTTATACCAATTAGAATGGAGAAGGAAAATCAGAGAAGCAGGACAAACCAGTATCGAGTTCTCCTCTGTCGGTATCTACATCCACATATTCTTCCTCGGAGGTCTCGTCGTCGTCACCCGTAGGAAGAAGCTCTTCATCATCTGTGAGAAGAGATTTGGCATGCCCCTTTCTCTGCTTCTGAGTAATCTTAGCCCTGCGAGCAGCCATCATAGCAGCCCGGACCGAGTGCTCGGACTGTAACTCTGAAAGACTCCTCACACCTATGGATTCATAGGCGGAAAGGAACCACTTGCAACTAAGGAAAGTGGTCAGCGGCTTACGCCTATATGAAGGAAGAGCAAAATGGGCTCCAGTGCAGCCCACCATAGTCCACAGCCATGCTCGTACGCCGTCAATAAGCCCTCCCTCAACCTGCAGACCACGGCTTTGATTCCCGACATATAGCTGGTCATAGCCGAACTGACGAGCAAAGCGGCAGGGGAGGTAAGGCTCTATGTGGCATTGATTCTTCACCCGGAGGACAAGATACCCAACGCGGATGTTCACTAACCAGCGGAAACAACCAACGTCGAGAACAGTCCGGTCACTTCTAGGTTTCTCCTCATCAATCAGCACGTCACCATAGCGACCCGAAAAGTGAGGAAAACACTTGAAGAACTCCCAGCTCTTACGAACTTGAAGCTCTCGTTGTGCATCACTGAATTTCTTCCCGAGCCATCTGCTCTTCTCTAACAGCTGCATGAAAGGAACGGGGACATCAACAATGCTGGGCGCCGACATCAAGTCAGGACGGTGAAGGACAAGCCACGCCATCAGATATGCATAAGGAAGCTCGATCTTCGGACAAATAAGCTCAGTCGATGGTTCGGAACCCATCTGTGTAAAACTACTGACTAGACACCTGAGCCCGCAATGGATGCCAGCAACCATCGCTGGGAGCAGGGAAAGCTCTCTCCCATAAGCTAGCTGAACTGCAGGGAAGAGCACCTCGATAGGTAGAGCGTCGGAAGGCTGGTACGGGACAACACATTTCTTCAACCAAAGAGCAAGGTAGCCTGCTAGTAGAGTCCGGGGCCCAATGGACTTCCGCGGGACCCTCGGCTCAAAGACCCAAGATCCCTTAGCCATCGCTGCACTCGCACCACGTGGCGTCTCCACGTCGCCCAACGTAGTCGAGATCGTAGATCTGGGCATCTCCTCTCCCAAGAAGATGGCTACTGAAGGCGCTCCAGCTGTATCAAAGAGGACGCTCCAAAGGCGTCGTCAACGCCTTGCTCGTCAAATGGCCAAGGCTTTGGAGCCTATGGACGGGGTCCGCTACAACGAAGACCTCAAATTGAGACAGCGCCTGGGGCAACAACGGTATGTAACCAACTCCTCCTCTCTGGCAGAAATGAACAAGTGGGTTCGTGTCACGAGGACTCGATCAACCCTCGAAGAGCAGATCAAGAAGCGCCGTGCACTGCTCGCGCATGCTCGAGCTCTCCTACAGAAAGCGGAGGAGATGCAGAAAGAAGAGGCGGTCAAGACTCTGCCAAAACTCAAGCAAGTGTGGAGGCTAAAGGCGAAACCAACGCCTAAGCCGAGAGTTGAAGATGTTGCCGCCCAATCTTCACCAAATCCAAGTCCCATTCCCCTTACCCCGGCACCTCCGGTGGGGTCAGGTATGAACAAAGAAGAGCCAGACGGTTACTCACAGTAGAAGCAGCTGCTGACACCTCGCCTGGGGGTGCAGTGTTAAGTCCCATAATGCCTGGTCGAAGACCACGAACATCATGATACCCGTTAGAACCAGGAGTCTTGTGATGAGTGGCATATCCACACTGAACTCGCTCAGCATCATCAGTAAGGTGCCAAGATATCTGTCGCTCCACGGCCTGTCCCTTCAAGTGACTGAAAGAATATTGGCGGGGAATGGAGGGAATGTACAGGAGAGCTCCTTCGTCGAGAGTCAGCCAGTGTTCCTTGGTAAGGGTCAACGTAGCAGGATCCTCGACGTGATCTCCGAACAGGAAACTCGGCTTCTTTAAAGCCTGAGTAGAGGTAGAGTCCGTAGTAAAGGAGGCATCCGTAATAAGCTGGCGCAGGTAATGACGCCCTCCTTCTCGTATCAAATGACAAGATTCGTCTGAGCGATCTCTGTCAAACCGAGGGAGTGGACTAATGGCCTGCCTGAGGGAAGCTGAAGAGAAGACCTCCCGGCTACAACCAGTATTGGCATGAGGAGGAAGGCTGCCCGCAGGAAACTCTACTGCAATAAAGCACAAGGGTGGAGTCAGAAAATCCATCTCATAAGAAGAATGATAAGCTCATTCACGGAATAATTGGAGAGACGATTTTGAGTGTCCTACACTGAAAGAACAGTATGCGTCATCACGTGGATAACGTGGTAACATACACCGACCTATAAGGTGTAGGACGACACAAAATCGCCCCAATATACCAGAAGACTTGAATTGGCCAAGCAAAACAAGTCTGAAACGAACAAATGAACAAGATGCTTGAAGACGCCCTAGCTCGGCAGAAAGAAGCTTTCAAGTTCGAGATGGAGCTGACCATGCAGCATATGAGAGAGATGCATGATCAGCAGATCGCGGCTCTGACCACTCACCAAGGAGAGTCCACTCGACACAATCATCAGAACCAGGATGAGAATGAACGGGAAGGGAATAATGTCAACACGATTATCCCCCGTGTCAACAACGATAATGGAGGTGGTCCTGTAGATGATAATGCAAAAGAAGACCACGTTACCTCTCCCCAAATGACCCGCGAAGAGGTCAATCAGGGATACGGAAAATGTAAATTCTCACCCCCAAAGAAGGAGGCCGCTAGAAAAGATGTCACGGGAACCTCTTCCTCGCTGTGCTGCGAATGAGAACGACTCCTTCAAGGTCGAGGTCGGCGTGGAGACATTGAAAATCTGTAACGAAAAGCAGCAAGTCAGGCACAATCTAATATATGAATACACGAAATTTAAAAGGGAAATTAAGAACTTTAATTGAAATCCTATGTATAAATAGGATTTCATAATTGAAGTCTAGTTAAACCTACAAATTTCGTGCATGCGAAACAATGATTGTCATTTTTCGCGGTGAATTTTGGTGAAATACCCAAAATACCCTTCGTGTTCAAGGCTAAATTCGGGTCAAGGACACGCTCGAGTTGGGTCATGGTCATCCTATCTGATCATATAGCACCCCCGATACCCCACAATTTTGGTTAATTTTACAAATGAGCCCTTTTGTAGAATTTAGCCAATTTTGCATATAGACCCCTTCACAAATTTCAATTTAACGTCCACATGCCCTTATCAAAACTTTGGTTATTGGGTTGTGGTCTAAACTTTTGGAATTTCAGCCCTAAATTTCAGCCCTTTTGCAAATAAACCCCTCTACACTTTGTGGGTTGCTTTTTGCAAATAAACCCCTCAAACAACATTGGTTTTCTTGCATAAAGCACCCCTCAAATTTTCGACCAAATGGACATGCAATCCAAAACCTAATTTCAGTCCCATTTTACATAAATACCCCTACAAATTTCAGTCCACTTTTACATAAAAGCCCCCCAAAATTCGGCCATATTGCATGTTTGCATAAAACCCCCAAATTTTGGTCCATACTCACAACCCATCATCATTAGAATGAAAAGTTATGATCTTGGCATATAGGTTCATGTTGTATCCCCATTACAAGCACAAAGCTATAATCTTTTCAAAAAAAAAGGAGGAGAAAGTTTTGAGATTACCAAATCAAGAAGCTTTCCTTGAGGTTGAAGATGATGAAACCCTAGCTTGGAGGAGAGATCAATTTCGGCCAAGAGGGGAACAAAAAAAATCCGAAAACTTTTAATGTGTTTTGAGTCCTTGAAAGAGAGAAACAATGGAGTATGGATGAAAGGAAGGAGAAGGAGTTTGAGAGGGATTTTCTTTTGAAAATTTGAAAAGAAGGGGGAAAACAAAAGAGGCAATAAAGCCAAAACAAGAAAGGAAACAAAAAAAGGAAACAAACAAAAGAAAAAAAAAAGAAGGGGGGCAAAGGGGTCTCGGCTCTAGAACCGAGACACCCAAGGGTGTCTCGGCCAGGGTTGAGACACCCACGGGTGTCTCGGGTCCCGTTTGGTCCCCGCACGCCTATATATATGCCCTGTTTCGCCCGTTTTCGTCGATTATTGGATGTCTTGATGAAAATCGACACCAATCAACATTCGATGCGCGAAACCCTAGGGTCAACACCAGTCAACGCGTTGCGACCAAAATCAACGTTTGACGATCCAAAACCCTAGGGTCAACGCCGGTCAACGCGTAACCCTAGGTCAACGTCATTCAACGCGTTGCGACCAAAGTCAACGTTTGACAATTCGAAACCCTAAGGTCAACGCCGATCAACGCGTAACCCTAGGTCAACGTCAGTCAACGTATTGCGACCAAATTCAACGTTTGACGATTCGAAACCCTAAGGTCAACGACGATCAACGCGTAACCCTAGGTCAATGCCAGTCAACGCGTTGCGACCAAAGTCAACGTTTGACGATTCGAAACCCTAAGGTCAACGCCGGTCAATGCGTAACCCTAGCTCAACGCTAGTCAACGCGTTGCAACCAAAGTCAACGTTTGACGATTCGAAACCCTAGGGTTAACGCCGGTCAACGCGTAACCCTAGGTCAACGCCAGTCAACGCGTTGCAACCAAAGTCAACATTTGACCATTCGAAACCCTATGGTCAACGCCGATCAATGCGTAACCCTAGGTCAACGTCGGTCAACGCGTAACCCTAGGTCAACGCGTAACCCTAGGTCAACGGCAATCAACATTCGATGCGCGAAACCCTAGGGTCAACACCAGTCAACGCGTTGCGACCAAAGTCAACGTTTAACGATTCAAAACCCTAAGGTCAACGCCGGTCAACGTGTAACCCTAGGTCAACGCTAGTCAACGAGTTGCGACCAAAAAGTCAACATTCGACGATTCGAAACCCTAGGGTCAACTCCGGTCAACGCGTAACCCTAGGTCAACGCCAGTCAACGTGTTGCGACCAAAGTCAACGTTTGACGATTCGAAACCCTAGGGTCAACGCCGGTCAACGCGTAACCCTAGGTCAACGCCAGTCAACGCGTTGCAATCAAACAGTCAACGTTTGACGATTCGAAACCCTAGGGTCAACGCCGGTCAACGCGTAACCCTAGGTCAACGCCAGTCAACGCGTTGCGACCAAAGTCAACGTTTGACGATTCCGAAACCCTAGGGTCAACGCCGGTCAACGCGTAACCCTAGGTCAACGACAGTCAACGCGTTGCAACCAATGTCAACATTTGACAATTCGAAACCCTATGGTCAACGCCGGTCAACGCGTAACCCTAGGTCAACGCCAGTCAACGCGTTGCAACCAAAGTCAATGTTTGAGGATTCGAAACCCTAGGATCAAAGCCGGTCAACGCGTAACCCTAGGTCAACGCCAGTCAACGCGTTGCAACCAGAGTCAACATACTGTGATCCGAAACCCTAAGTCAACACAATGTGACGGAGGTAGTTCAAAGTCAACTTAATGACACGAGCCAAACTCAATTCATCAGCTGCAGACTCGAGACTCCGACGACGGCCAAGCGATAAACGCAGTGCCGGAAAAACTTCGGCTATTCGTCAAAGCATCGAATAGACCGAAAATCGAAGGAGCCAAGAGTTAAAGCTAACTACAGGTCCTTACGCCGACTGAAGGCTAGACCAATCACATCCAAAGTATTCCAGCCTCTTCTATAAAAGAAACGAGTCCGGAACGCTTTGGAGGGGGTATCTGTAGGCATCAAAAATTGCCTATAGGTCTCCACGAACGGTTCAGTGTTAAAGAACGACGATGAACGTCACTATCCGATCCACATGAGAACGATTGAAGTGAATCGACGAACTACGTGAGCTGATAGGATTTCGGGATAACGAAGGCACGGGCTAATCGAGAGCCCCGCGATGTTGCAAAAAGAACAACGCCCTTCGTGTCTCGATCACTCTACAGATAATCCAACCATCGGAGTGGATCGGACTCTTCGTCAAGCTTCCAACGCACTTGGAATCACTCAAATCCGAGTTCGGACGAAGAATTTACGGCGAAAACAATCGAATGCACCTCAACGGAATGTCTCAGAAATTCCAAAACACCCCCAGGGGTGTCTCAAAAATTCCGAGACACCCCAGGGGTGTCTCGGAAATTTTCGAGACACCCCAAGGTGTCTCGGAAATTCCGAGACACCCCAAGGGTGTCTCGGAAATTCCGAGACACCCCAAGGGTGTCTCGGAAATTCCGAGACACCCTAGGGGTGTCTCGGATTTTCTGAGACACCCCAGGGGTGTCTAGGCTTTTCCTAGACACCCCAGGGGTGTCTAGGCACCCTAGGTGCCCCCATTGCCTATAAATAGCAACCTTAGGCCTCATTTTTGAGGGATCTGGATTTTTGGAGAGTTGGCGAAGCCCTGCTGCAGTGAAGAGTGGTCGAGCGCTTCAACAGAGGAGAGGTCTTCATCAGATTCTTCATCACCCGTGTCCGTTCCTTAGTATTACCCTTCGCCGATAATCCTAAGAAGAGCAAATATCTCGTTTTAGCCGAGATAGGCTCTTCAAGCTTCTAGATCTCCTCGCGGATCGACGAAGCTCTGTCCGATTTTTCTGGAACAGATCTGAGTGCCAGGTAGTCTACGGATATCGACGTCCCCATCACAGGCCAAAGACCCACGCAAGCAAGAGACGATAAACGGATCTTGCGTTTATTTTCAAGAAAGTTGTAATTTTTATTTTTGTTATTTGAATTCATTTGTAAACAATTAAAGTTCTAATGAAATCAATGATGAAGGCAACTTTCGACGAAAAAACTCGTGCGCTTGGGGTAGACGGCAAATAATTAGGCGGAGTTCAAATATCATGATTTCACGGGTTATAACCCATGATTTTTAGACTGTTTCGCTCCGTTTTGACCCAGGCGTGATTTAATGGGTTATAACCCATTACTCGAATTTCACGAATTCGTGAGCTATAGGCAATGATTTGTCCCCAACTTTTACGGTTTCTTTCGACGGCAAATGGCTCTGATAGTCAAATTTCCTGATTTCGTGAGCTATAACCCACGAAATTTGTCCATTTACATACCTTTTTTCGGATCGTGCAGATAAATAAGCGGAGTGCGTATTTCATAATTTTGTGAGCTATAACCCATTATTTCTGACACATGTTGTTAGTTTCGTTCCATTTCGACCCGACGCCAGAAAGCTTTACCGAATTTAAAACTAACAACTTCTGTTTTGTAACCCATGTATATTGTCAATTTTCTTCTTTTCCTATCAGGTTTCGGAAATGTCAAAATCGATGATTTTATAAACTATTGTTCGTATGATTTCTGACCATTTTGGTCTGTTCGACACCCCGTGTCAAAATATCTTTACCGAATTCAAAACCGATGATTTCATGAGTTATAACAGATGATTAAAGACCCTACTCGTGCGTCGGGACCCGGCGGCAAATAATTATGCGGATCTCAAATATCGGGATTTCATGTGTTATAACGCATGGTTTTCCGACCGTTTTGGTTCGTTTCTACCTGGGGGCAATTTCATGGGTTATAATAACCCATTGTTCAAACTCACGAGCTATAGGAAACAAATTTTTCCCAACTTCGATGGTTTCGTCTAATGACAAATGACTAGGCGGAGTCAAATTTCACGATTTCATGAGCTATAACCCTTGAAATTTGCCCATTTACGTCCCTTTTTGACCCGGTGTAGACAATAAGGTAGAGTGAATAATTCTCAATTTTGTGAGCTTAACCCATGATTTCTGTCACATTTTATCAGTTTTGGTCTGCTTCGACCTAGCACAAGAAATCTTTGCCAAATTAAAAATCGACAATTTCATGAGTTATAACCCATGAATTTTGACCATTTCTTCTGTTTTGGCCGGGTATCGGAAATGTTGAAACCGATTATTTTATAAGCTATTATCAATACGACTTTTGAACATTTTGGTCTATTTAAGGCCCCGTGTGAAAATATCTTTACCGAATTCAAAACCGATGATTTCATGAACTATAACATGTTATTATTGACCCTTCTCATGCGTTTGGGCCCGACAACAAATAATTTGGTGGCGTTCAAATATAGCGATTTCATGGGTTATAACCCATGGTTTTTTGATCGTTTCGGTCCTTTTCAACTCGGGTAAGATTTTTTATGTTATAACTCATTGTTCGAATTTTACGAGTTCGTGAGCTATAGGCAATGATTTGTCCCCAACTTCGACGGTTTTGATTGACGGAAAATGACTTGGCAGAGTGAAATTTCACGATTTCCTAAGCTATAACCCACAAAAATTTTCCAATTAGGCCCCTTTTCAGCCTGGTGCGGACAATTAGGCGGAGTGCATATTTCGCGATTACTTGAGCAATAACCCATGACTTCTGACACATTTTGTTAGTTTCGGTGAATTTCACCACGGCGCTAGAAATTTTTGTCGAATTAAAAACTAACGATTTCATGAGTTGTAACCCATGAATTTTGACCATTTTATTCTTATTCGGCGGGTGTCGTAAATGTCAAAACAGATGATTTCATGAGTTGTAGTCCGTATGATTTCTGACCATTTTGGTTTGTTCGATGCTCCGTCTCAAAATATCTTTGTCAAATTCAAAACTGACAATTTCATGAGCTATAACACATGATTATTGACCCTTCTCGTGCGTTTGGGCTAGACGGCAAATAATTAGGCGGAGTTCGAAAATCGTGATTTCACGGGTTATAACCCATGGTTTTACAACCGTTTCGGTCTGTTTTGACCTAGGCACAATTCTATGGGTTATAACCCTTTGCTCAAATTTCACAAATTCGTGAGCTATAGGCAACGATTTGTCCCTAACTTCTAGAGTTTATTCCTATGGCAAATGGCTCAGCAGAGTCAAATTTCAATATTTCCTAAGCTATAACCCACAAAATTTGTCCATTTACGCCCATTTTTCGGCCTAATAGTCAAGCAAGTCCAAGGAGAATATGAAGTCCGAAGTCAGGATTTAATTCCATACCATAAGATGACAGTGGAAATAGCGGAATCGTTTGAAGGATTCTTTATCGAACATATTCCACGGCTACAGAATACCTATGCAGACGCGTTGGCAGCATTGGCCGTGTCACTGGCACAGCCTCCTGAAACAGAGCAGTTTGTTACGGTAAGAACTCACCAACTCCTGGTACCGCTCTACAATGAAGATGCCAAGGAAGAAGAAGTTCAAGAGGTGCACGCTACTCAAGTCGAATTCGAACCCCGGGATTGGCGTTTCCCCATCATCGACTACGTCCTGCATGGAATCTTGCCAGAAGATGTAAAGGAAAGAGAGTCAATCCGGCGAAGAGCACCCAGATTCTACTATAATACGGAGAATCGAACGTTGTACCGCAGGGGGTACGATGGGTTGCTATTACGTTGCCTATCAACCAAAGAAGCTGAAGAGGTCCTTAGGAGATACCCATGATTTCTAACACATTTTCTCAGTTTCGTTCCGTTTCGTCCCGACGCCAGAAAGCTTTGTCGAATTCAAAACCAACAATTTCTGTGTTGTAACCAATGAATTTAGACCATTTTCTTCTTTTCCTATCAGATTTTGGAAATGTCAAAACCGATGATTTTATAAGCTATTGACCATATAATTTCTGACCATTTTGGTCTTTTCGACACCCTGTGTCAAAATATCTTTGCCGAATTCAAATTTGATGATTTCATGAGCTATAACACGTGATTATAGACCCTACTCGTGAGTTTGGGCCCGGCGGCAAATAATTATGCGGAGGTCAAATATCACGATTTCATGGTGTAGGCTGTCTAAAAATAATAATAGATAACTGATTCTCCATCAAACACCGAGGATGGAAGTTACAACCTAACGACTTCCAGAAGGCTACAATTCGAAGATTTTCACATGTCAAGGAGTTAGAGCAAAGATTACAAAACGACGATCTTTAGTAACACTCTGACATCCCCCATCAGTCAAAGGCGACCGGTTCATCTTGGCAATTACTGATTATTTCTCCAAATGGGCTGAAGTAGTTCCACTCAGAGAAGTTAAAATGAGCAACGTCGTTGGATTCATCAAGCACCACATCATCTATAGGTATGGTGTTCCAAGACGAATCATACATGACAACGGTCCTTAGTTTGTCAGCAACGCCTTCATAAGGTTCTGCGAAAAGTTTAAAATTCAGGACATCTCGTCGACGGCATATAATCCTACAGCGAATGGATTAGCTGAAGCCTTCAACAAGACTATCATCAAACTCTTGTCAAAAATCATGAAAACTAACAAACGAGACTGGGATGACAAGCTTGGCGCTGCTCTATGGGCCTATCGGACCATGGTACGCACACCAACAGGAGCAACCCCATATTCACTGGTATACGGATGTGAAGCTGTTCTTCCATTGGAGATCAAAATACCATCTCTTCGGATCGCTCTTTCAACCCAGATGTCGACCGAAGAACAACATCAGAAACGCCTCAAAGAACTCGAGAGGCTCGATGAAGAGCGCCTTGAAGCTCAACAACACATTGAGTTTTACCAAGCTAGAATCTCTCGAGCCTTCGACAAAAAGGTTCGACAAAGGAGTTTCAAAGAAGGAGATTTGGTTCTAGCTGCGAAACGGCCTATGATCCTTAACTCCAAGAAAAAGGGTAAATTCGAACCCAAATGGGAGGGACCATTCGTAGTGGAGACAGTCTACTCCAGTCTGGGAAATCAACAAACGGAGGAGCTCTAAACCGTCGATATTTGGCTTATTAACCGAATCATTTTTGGTTCAAACAACTCTTCTTATCAGAGTTTGTTATTCATTCTGAATCACAAAACTCATCAAGAGTTATCAACCAGACAAGATTGTTGTTCCAGTGAGTATAGAAATTCGGATCGTCAACGAGAAGCAAACTCGACGCGAGCATTCGAGGGAGGCATCTCATCGTCACCGTGAGGAACCCAGAATTAAACAAAGGAGAGAATCCAGATCATTCTCTTCTCTTTTGTAATCAGGAATTCAAATTGTAATCGAGAGTAGAGAGAATTGTAATCATTCTTTTTCTAAACAGTTAGAGAGAATAAAATCAAACGCAATTCTTTTCTTCCATTTTCTTATTTACAAAATTTCCGACAAACAAAAGATGGAGACTCTGCTGGGGACAAGCTTCTCTGACGAGGAAGTAGTGGTGCAATCCGACGTTCACCTCACTGGAACAACCGTCGAAACTCTTGTTGTGGAGTTTGACCAAGCCAAGTACAGGCTTTCAGCCCCGGGAACTGTAGTAGTATCAGGCCCAACGCCCGGTCCTACAGTGACACTCCTATGTTAGTCAAATGGAAATTTGGACAAATAAGGAGAATCGGGACAAGAAGATCATTTGCGTACCTGCAATTCCCTCGTCCTCAGATGCAGCCGGAATGCCAAGAGTCATAAGAGTATCGGCCCAAGCGGCTGGTCCTATAATGACACCTTTACATTAGCCAAATGGAAGTTTGGATAAATGAGGAAGATTTGGGATGATAAGGTCATCTGCATACCTGCAGGTCCATCATCCGTAGGCATATGAGAAATGCCAGGAGTCATATGAGAATCGGTCCTAGTGGCTGGTCCTATGATTGCACTCATATATTAGTCAAAAGTCAGATGAACATAGAAAAGTACGATATCCCTCAAGCGTATACGTACCTGCGAGCCCGTCACTCTGAGGCAAGCTGGATATGCCAGGGATCGATATCGGGCTAAGTCCATCCGACGAGCACATCTCCGAGAAAATCAATCCTTGATCCGACGCAAGGATTGCATTTCCGAAGCTCTGCCTAAACATTGCGTTCATACTCCAGAACACACACTTCGAGGTAACGAATCCAATTATGAACCTCGGGTGATTCAACTTAAACGCGACCCTCAGTGGTGCGTTATCCAATCAAAACACAGCCCTGTTAAGGGAAAACAGGCACCTCATGAGTGCGTCTAAACAAAACAAGACCCTAAGGGGCCTGTTCCATCAACTAAACGCAGGCCAAGGCCTAGTGTTTATAGATCACAGCGCGACCCTCGCATTTCGACTCCCGACTACGATGTGGTCCGCCAAGTTCAAGAGGATCGAAGTGGACTCAAGATTCACGTCCACCAAGAACCAGTCTCGCCCCCTCAAAAACAGAGGGTTTATCAACGCCAGGAGATGCCGGACTCGGTGGGAGTTCGCCTTCTTCGAAGAACCCTGGAGCGTAAAACGTGGTTACAAATCCCAAAAGGTGAACAACCTTGAAGCAATGGCAATAATATGATACCTTCCCCTCCATCAGCGGTGCTTCCTAAGTCCGCTCTGTAAGGGCGCTGACCGTCATGGGGCTTATGAACAGTCTTCTTCCTCTTCGGGGCACCAACCCTCCGAGGACCAACTGGTCGAGCATGCGCAGGCCTATCACACGTTTCAACGTGTGTAGGATTGGAGCACAAAAAGTTTCTGTTTACATGACGGGAAACCCCGAGGACATAGCCAAAAGAGTAGACGAACATCATGTCATGCTCCAGGCGCAACAGGAAACACTTCTCCAATTGAAGGATATGTTGGCCCAGGTCCTGGCAGAAAAAGGTCAAAAACCTGAATCTTCCCGGAAGACAACATCAAAGGGAAAGCAAAAAGTACACGAACATTCAGATCGTGAGACTCACAACCTGGGATCCTCTTCTGAAGGTGAGAAGGAGGTGGAAAAAGAGCTATATCCTCAGTCAACCAAAGTAGATGAGCTAGAAGCCCGCCTTAATGCAATGGCCAACAGAAGCGAGCTTCGCGAGGAAGGAGTAATACGACCTTACCCTGCAGAATGGGATACAGCTCCATATCCACCAAAGTTCAAGGCCCCTACCTTGCAACCGCTCGATGGCTCAGGATCGCCAAATCAGCACATCTACTACTTCAAATCTCAAACTGGAGATGTAGTGTCAAACGATGCCATTCTGACCCGGCTATTCATTGGAACTCTTAAAGGTGTCGCATTTGAATGGTTTATGAAACTGTCCGCTGGATCTATTCAGAAATGGGTAGATTTGGAAAGGCTTTTCTTGGCCAGATTCTTTGAAGACAACACAGAGGTCTCAGTCCTGACTCTTCTCGTCACTAAGCAGAAAAAAGGAGAGTCTATCAAGACCTATGTCGAAAGGTTCCGCAGCATGGCATTGCGATGCCCATTAGGTATGACTCAATCAACTTTGGTTGAAACTTACAGGCACAACTTGTAGACGCAGCTCCTCGCTCAGATGGGGGTAGCAGAATGTCGCTCCTGGAGACAATTGGTTTCATAAGGAGAGCAAGCTGAAGAGATTGTTGCTCGGATCAAAGCTGAAGAAGAGCCACAACCCAAGCCGCAGCAGCAACGCAATCAGAACAACGCTCAGCGGTCTAAGGGAAAAGAGACTTTGGCAGCTGACTACATGCAAGTACCACCACCTACTAAGCAAGGCAAGACGCCCAATCAGCAAAGAGTGCCTAAGCAGTATTCGTTCAAAGAAGAGGACGTGGACACTCTGTTCCAACTACTTCGGAAGAACAATAAATTGCAGCTCCCTGAAATCAGAAAACCAGATGAAGCAGGGAAAGTAGATGACCCCAATTACTGTCGCTATCATAGGTTCTTGGGACATCCTACCAGAAAGTGCTATGTCTTCAAAGACATCTTGCAAGATCTGGTAAACGCAAATATGCTCACCCTGAAGCCCGAACAGAAGACTGTGACCACTAACATGATTGCGGTTCAGTTTGGTGATTTCCACCTGTTCGCGGGGAAAGTTGGTGTTTTCTTCATTATCGATTCCATTGCACTCAGTTAACAACTTTATGCATAAAGCAATCCATGTTATCGGCACCAGGAGATACCGAACCTGGTGGGAGTTCACCCTCTTCGAAGAACCCTGGAGCATGAAACATGGTTACAAATCCCGAAAAGTAAACAACCTTAAAGCAATGGCAATAAAATGATACCTTCCCCTCCATCAGCGGTGCTTCCTAAGTCCGCTCTGTAAGGGCGCTGACCGTCATGGGGCTTATGAACAGTCTTCTTCCTCTTCGGGGCACCAACCCTCCGAGGACCAAAGGGCCGGTCATGCACAGGCCTGTCACACGTTTCAACGGGTGTAGGAGCCGGCGGCTCATGATCGTCGGCTGTCCTACCTAAAGTGACAATAGCCATTTCATTAAATGGGCAAGAGCTGTTATTAATGGAGAAGGCAAATCAAAGAGGAAGGACAAACCGGTATCGAGTTCTTCTCGGTCGGTGTCCGCATCCACATATTCTTCCTCGGAGGTCTCGTCCTCGTCACCCGTAGGAAGGAGCTCTTCATCATCGGTGAGAAGAGATTTGGCACGCCCCTTTCCCCGCTTCTGAGCAACCTCAGCCCTGCGACCAGCCATCATAGCAGCCCGGACCGAGTACTCTGACTGTAACTCGGAAAGGCTCCTCACACTGAGGGATTCATAGGCGGAAAGGAACCACTTGCAGCTGAGGAAAGTGGTTAGCGGCTTACGCCTGTATAAAGGGAGAGCAAAATGGGCTCCAGTGCAGCCCACCATCGTCCACAGCCACGCTCGTACGCCATCAATCAATCCTCCCTCAACCTGCAGGCTACGGCTCGGATTCCCGAGGAGATAAGGTTCTATGTGGCATTGGTTCTTTACCCGGAGGACAAGATACCCAACACGGATGTTCACTAGCCACCGGAAGCAACCAGCGTCGAGAACGGTCCGATCACTTCTAGGTTTCTCCTCGTCAATCAACACGTCGCCGTAGTGACCTGAAAAATAAGGGAAACACTTAAAGAATTCCCAGCTCTTACGGACTCGAAGCTCTTGCTGAACATCACTGAATTTGTTCCCAAGCCATCTGCTCTTCTCTAACAGCTGCATGAAGGGGACGGGGATGTCAACAACGCTGGGCGCCGACATCAAGTCGGGACGGTGAAGAACGAGCCACGCCATCAGATATGTCTGGCGTTTAACACAGTTTATACTCGTAAGTATTTTGGAGTCTACACAGTTTAAGCTCTTAAGGAGTTGGAGCGGGGAGGTCTAGTTTATACTCATACACTCCTGGGAGTTATGTTAAGTTATCCTTAAGAATATTTTTAGAAAAATATTCTCCCGAAACTTCTCAACAGAGAGGAGGGAATAGTTTAAACTCGTATACCTTATTGGAGTATTTCCGTATCCAAATGAGTTGAACCGGTCTCGATGGTTCAGAACCCATATGTGTGAAACTGCTGACTAGACTCCTGAGCCCGCAATGGATGCCAGCAAGCATTGCTGGGAGCAGGGAAAGCTCTCTCCCGTAGGCTAGCTGAACTGCAGGGAAGAGCACCTTGAGGGGTAGAGCATCTGAAGGCTGGTGCGGGATAACACACTTCTTCAACCAAAGGGCAAGGTAGCCTGCTAATAGAGTCCGGGGCCCAATGGACTTCTGTGCACGGCAGAGGAAAGAGCGAAACTTGGTCCCCGCAGGAAAAGCTCCCTCAGCACTGCCGATGGTGTAGGAACGAGCCTCAGCCTTCTCCAACAACTCATTAACGGCGGAAGGGGTCAACACGTCTAATTCACGAATGGACGCACTGGAATCACCCTCCAAGTTCTGGAACAAGTAGCTGGCAAACTGCTTCAAGCTGATCTGCCTCTTCCTTCTCTTACCCTCCAAGTTCTGGAACAAATAGCAGGCAAACTGCTTCAAGCTGACCTGCCTCTTCCTCTTCGCTTGAGGAGAAGTCTGAACCAAGGAGGTGTGATAATGACAGGTAAGATCCCAGAGAGTGTCATACATGTCGGGAGTATCTTTCTTCAGGCACTCCAGCTGCTGATTCGAGGGAAAATACTCCTGATACGGACAATCCCCCATCGAAAGACCCGAAACATAATGCATCTCATGCAAGGCTAGCCCTAGCTCACCACCACTGGTCAGAAAGGTGTTGCTGTCAGGCATGTAGGTCTCCAGCAAAGCCAAGAAATGGCGACAGCTGACTGGGATTCCGTACATAGTGGCTCGTATGGGCGCATACAACCCACTGCTCTTCAGATCCCTCTCCCAGCGCGCTAAGACGAAATCAGTCATGCGAGCCCACCACCCTTTGGCTAGTGAGGAAGCCCAGCCATAGCATCTGAACTCTTGTCTCCCGAGAAGAGCCAGACGGTTACTCACAGTAGGAGCAGCTGCTAACACCTCGCCTGGGGGTGCGGTGTTAAGGCCCATAATCCCGGGCCGAAGACCACGAACGTCATGGTACCCGTTAGAGCCGGGGGTCTTGTGGTGAGTGGCATACCCACACTGAACCCGCTCAGCATCTTCAGTAAGGTGCCAAGACATCTGTCTTTCCACGGCCTGCCCCTTCAAGTGACTGAAAGAATATTGGCGTGGAATCGAGGGGATGTACAAACAAGCTCCACCGTCAAAAGTCAGCCAGTGCTCCTCGCCAAGGGTCAGCGCAGCAGGATCCTCGACATGATCCCCGAACAAGAAGCTCGGCTTCTTTAAAGCCTGAGTAGAGGTAGAATCTGGAGTGAAGGAGGCATCTGTAATAAGCTGGCGCAAACAATGGCGCCCCCCTTCCCGTATCAAGCGGCAAGAGTCGTCTGAGCGATCCCCGTCGAACCGAGGAAGTGGGCTAACAGCCTGCCTAAGGGAAGCTGAAGAGAAGACCTCCCGGCTACAACCGGTATTGGCATGAGGAGGAAGGCAGTCCGTAGGAAACTCCACTGCAATAAAGCACAAGGGCGGAGTCAGAAAACTCATAAGAAAGAATGATAAGCTCATTCCCGGAATAATTGGAGAGACGATTCTGAGTGTCCTACACCAGAAGAACGGTATGCATCATCACGTGAATAACGTGGTAACATACACCGAACTATAAGGTGTAGGACGGCACAAAATCGCCCCAATATACCGAAACCTTACCCTCCGCGAGAGAGGTATCGGTTCTTCCTTCATGACCCGCAAAGAGGTCAATCAGGGATGCAAAAAAAAATCTACATAAATTCTCACCCCCGAAGAACGAGGCCACGGGGGAAGACGTCGAGGGAACCTCTTCCTCACTATGCTGTGAATGAGAATGACTCCTACAGGATCGAGATTGATGCGGAGACATTGCAAATCTGCAACAAAAAGCAGCAAGTCAGGTACAATCTAAAACATGAATACACGAAATTTAAAAGGGAAATTAAGAACTTTAATTAAAATCCTATACATAAATAGGATTTCATAATTGAAGTCTAGTTAAACCTACAAATTTCGTGCATGCGAGACAATGATTGTCACCTTTCGCGGTGAATTTTGGTGGAATACCCAAAATACCCTTCGTATTCAAGGCCAAAATTCGGGTTAAGGACATGCCCGGGTCGGGTCGTGGTCATCATATCTGATCATATAGCACCCCCCGATACCCCACAATTTTGGTTAAATTTGGCAAATAAACCCTTTCGCAGAATTTGGCCAATTTTGCATAAAAACCCCTCCAACAACTTTTGGTCCTTTTGCCTAAAGTACCCCTCAAACTTTCGACCAAATGAGCATGTAATCTAGGTCCTAACTTCAGTCCTCTATTACATGAACACCACCCCAATTCTTTGGCCGAATTTGCAAATAAGCCCCCAAAGTTTTCAGCCCCATATTTGCACATAAAACCCTCAATAAAGTATGGTCTTTTTGCATAAGACACCCATCCAAATAAGCCCCCCAAAATTTCGGCCATGTTACCTCTTTTGCACAAAACACCCCAAAACATTGTGCTACACAACCCCTTTGCCTACTACAAGAATAAAGATGCAATCTTTACAAGAAAATAGGAGGATTGTGAAGAAGGACTTACCAAATCAAAGGGGTTTCCTTTGAGCTTGAAGATGAAGGAGAGAACCCTACTTGGAGAAGCAAGCTTTTGGCCAATGGGTATCCGCTAAAGTCTAAGCTTGCTTAAGGATTGATGGAGGAATGCTCTTGGGGAAGAAGAACTCTCAAAACCGAAAATAAGGGGGGGAGTTCGGTTTTGAGCCAAAGAGGAGGGGACTCTCTCTCTTTTGAAATTTGAATTAAAGAAGGGGGGACCATGAGCAAAAGACAAAAAGAGGAAAAGGCCAAACAAAAGGGGGGGGGGGGGCATGGGTGTCTCGTCAAAGCCGAGACACCCCAGGGTGTCCCGGTTTTGTCGGGACACCCCCAGGGCGTCTTGAGTCTGTTTTGACCCCCCGAACCTTGTTTGGACCCCTAAATCATTTTCTGAACCCCAAATCACGCCAATTCTTCGCCAATCGTTGAATATTGATGAACTCCAAAAGTCAACCTTTGGTGGACGCCGATCAACGCGTAACCCTAGGTCAACGCCAGTCAACGGGTTGCGAGCAAAGTCAACCTTTGACGAATCAAAACCCTAGGGTGGACGCCGGTCAACGCGTAACCCTAGGTTAACGCCAATCAACGCGTTGCGACCAAAAGTCAACGTTTGACGATTCGAAACCCTAGGGTGGACGCCGGTCAACGCATAACCCTAGGTCAACCCCACTCAACGGGTTGCGAGCAAAGTCAACCTTTGACGAATCAAAACCCTAGGGTGGACGCCGGTCAACGCGTAACCCTAGGTCAACGCCAGTTAACAGGTTGCGAGCAAAGTCAACCTTTGACGAATCAAAACCCTAGGGTGGACGCCGGTCAACGCGTAACCCTAGGTCAACGCCAATCAACGCGTTGCGACCAAAAGTCAACGTTTGACGATTCGAAACCCTCGGGTAAACGCCGGTCAACGCGTGACCCCAGGTCAACCCCACTCAACGGGTTGCGAGCAAAGTCAACCTTTGACAAATCAAAACCCTAGGGTGGACGCCGGTCAACGCGTAACCCTAGGTCAACGCCAATCAACGCGTTGCGACGGTGGACGCCGGTCAACGCGTAACCCTAGGTCAACGCCAATCAACGCGTTGCGACCAAAAGTCAACGTTCGGGGATTCAAAATCCACACCAATCAACATTCGACGATCCAAAACCCTAAGGGTCAACGCCGGTCAACGTGTAACCCTAGGTCAACGCCAGTCAACGTGTTGCGACAAAATGTCAACACACAGTGATCCGAAACCCTAAGCCAGCACAATGTGGCAGAAGTAGTTCAGAGTCAACTCAATGACACGAGCCAAGCTCAATTCATCAGCTGCAAACTCGAGACTCCAACGACGGCCAAGCGATAAACGCAATGCCGGAAGAACTTCGGCTATTCGTCAAAGCATCGGATAGACCGAAAATCGAAGGAGCCAAGAGTTGAAGCTAACCACAGGTCCTTACGCCGACTGAAGGCCAGACCAATCACATCCAAAGTATTCCAGCCCTCTTCTGTTAAAGATAACAGTCCGGAACACTTTTGAGGGGGGTTATCTGTTAGGCATTGTAAAAATTGGCCTATAAGGTCTCCCACGAACGGTTTCAGGTTAAAGAGCGACGATGAACATCACGTATAAAATCAACAAATAACGAGAGACAACAACGACCATTCACTATCCAAGCCACAGGAGTCCAATTAACTTCGACGAACGACTGAAGTGAATCGCGAACTAACGTGAGCTTAGGATTTCGAAAACCAAACCCCAAACCAATCGGGAACCCGCGTGTTCACAAAAAGACAACGCCCTCGTGCCTCGCCACTCTACAGATAATCCCAACACCCAGCAAGCGGATCGAACTCTCGTCGAGCATATCCCAATGCACCCGGAATCACTCGAATCCGAGTTCGGACGAAGAATCTACGGGGAAACCAACGAAATACACCTAAACGGAGTCCCGGCGTGTCGAAATACCCCGGGGGTGTCTAGGAAAAGCCTAGACACCCCAGGGGTGTCTCGGCCAAGCCGAGACACCAAGGGGTGTCCGCACCTCCTAGACCCCCCTAGACCCCTCCTAGAGCCTATAAATTGCCCCCTTGGGCCTTGCTTTTGAGGGAGTATTTTTGGAGAGCCTTGGCGAAGCCCTGCTGCAGCAAAGAGTGACCGAGCGCTTCAACCAAGGAGGAGAGGTCGACATCAGCCTTCATCACCCTCTTTCCCCCTTCTTTCCTTAGTATTAGCCTTTAGCGTTGATACTAAGAAGAGCTAATACCTCGCTTTAGCCGAGGTATACGCTTATAGCTTCTAGATCTCACGCGGATCGACGAAGCTCTGTCCGATATTTCTGGATCAGAAGTTTCTAGATCTCACGCGGATCAACGAAGCTCTATCCGATTTATCCAGATCAGATCTGATTGCCCCGGTGGTCCACGGATATTGACGTCACCGTCACAGGCCAAAGTCCCACGCAAGCGAGACCGCACCAAAACGGGATCTCGTGTTTATTTTCGAAAAGTTGTAATCTTTGTTTTGTTGCACAAGGAGGTCTTATAAAAAGACTGACTTTTTATCGATTCTTGTTGTAACGTTTAAAGTTGTAACAGATTCAAAGCAATGAAAACAGCAACTTTCCCCGAAAACAGCGGTTGGAGCTTTAGTGCACAGTGGAGGCTCCAAAGTGATTGAGTTCGACTATATCCCGAGCTAAAAGCCACAAGCTTGGAGAGAGCTACGATGTAATAGTTTGCAGAGAGCTGATGAGCCTTAAATCTGAGAGTTCAGATTGAGTCTACTTCAACAATCCAAGCAAAAAACTAGGAGAGTTCTACCAAGCAAGCCAATGAGGGAGCCTCTGTTGGAAGAGCCTTGGAGATGCTAAGCTTTTTCACCAATCTGTTAGCTCCATCCCCGAACCGAACTAACAGAACCGAACAGAACCCATTTCACATTGACAAAGGGGTCCTATAAATAGGCAAGGGATGGCATGGGTCATCCCTTGATTTATGGAATATGACCACCAATGGGTGAGGAGCATCATGCCCTCCCCTAGCTGTGGGATGTGACCACCTAGGGGTGATGGGAACCATGTCTCATCATCACCCAGGATGTGGGGGAGTGGGTAGGCCCACTCCCTCAAGCAAGCAGCCGGCTTGCATTGGTCAGGTGAGGCTGTCAAAGCTATGGGCGAGCTCGAGAGCTGTCTGAATGCTTAGGCGAGCTTGTAAGTGAGATTGGCGAATAGGCAGGGTCGGCTGGCGGGCCCCTCCAATGTGTGAGCTGGTGTCCGTTGGCAAGCGGAGTTTGTGTGGGTGAACTCCCTACAGGCGTGCTTAGGCAACCGAAGCATTCAGGAAGATCTTGTTCGTGTGGGCAAAAAAATCAAAAGGGTGAAGTTGAGCTCTGCGGGCAGTTTTAATGATTAGGCAAGGTTGAGCTCTGCGGGTGTGCTCAGGGATTAGGTGAGGTTGAGCTCTACGGGCAAGCTCAAGGATCAGGCGAGGTTGAGCTCTGTGGGCGAGCTTAGCAATTGGACGAGATTGAGCTCTGCGGGCGAGCTCAATAAGCATGTGAGGTTGAGCTCTGCGAGAGAACTCAACAATTGGGCGAGAATGAACTCTGTGGGCAAGCTTAATAAATAGGAGAGGTTGAGCTCTAGGGGAGAGCTCAATAAGGAGAGGTTGAGCTCTACGAGCGAGCTCTTGTTGGGCTATGTTGAATGCAAACGAGCCCAAGCTTATTGGTAGACGGGGCCAGTCAGGCGAGCTTTGACACCCAAGTAATTTTTTTTGCCTACAAGACCCCCTTCAAAGTTTTCAGACCTAAATCTGGTTGAATGTGGTTTGGAATACTTTGAATGAAGAGGATCGATGTTTCTCGCTCAGGCGAGTTCAGACGCCTTTGTTGCGTTGAGCTCTTTGGGCAAGCTCGATGGATTCAGGCGAGCTTTAGCTGTTGTCAGGCGAGCCTTGTGATTGCAGGTGAATTAGATGGCTTCAAGTGAGGCTTACATGTCTGCCCGTGGGTTCCTACGTTAGCCATCTAAGGTGACATGGTGCTCATGGGCACGTCAGATCGCATTAAATGCGAGTTGATAGGGGCACCTTGTCTTCACACGATCACTCTAAGCCGTTGATCTAACAGTGCTTTTGATCTCACCTATCGATTCGTCAAGCGATCGTGTCTTGAACTACCTTCTCTCAGCCATTCGTTCGGAATTTTGAACGTCCTGCCCTGCTCGTTGCTGTTCGATTCAGATTGTCGAATCGAACAGTCATGGTCGATCCGGGCCATTTGCTTCGGCTGGTCTGGCGCATCTCAGCCATCGAGACTTCACCTATATAAGGCGCTCATCTCCCTCATCAGGGACTACTGTTCTATCCTCAAGTTTTTGGTGAAAAATATAGCTCACGTCTTCATCTCCCCTCCTCCTCGAACTCGAAATGGCTTCCAAATATAAGGTGCTCGCTTCTAAGGGGAAGAAGAGTGCCGCTTCTTCCAACACCGCTGTTAACGCTACCGCCCCGCTACCGTCGACGCGACCCAACCCTATCATGGTAAGTTGATGAGACCGTAAGTGAAAAAGATGAACAGACTCGTGTTCATCTTCTAGTGAGCTTCGCCTGATCAGGCGAGGCTCTGCTATGTCAAGCGAGTTCTTGCCTTCATTAGTGAGCTTTGCTTGATCGGCGAGCTGCTGTCTGGTTAGATGATCTCTACTTGATCGCTGAGCTCCATCTAATTAGACGAGCTCTTGCCTTCATTAGGTGAGTTCTGCTGTCTGGCAAGCTTCTTCCAATTAGGTGAGCTTTTGCTTTCATCAGGCGAGCTCTGCTTGATTGGCGAGCTGTCGCCTTGTTAGATGAGCTTTTATTTGCATGATGGGGCTCTCCATTATTCAAAACTTATAAAATTTATGACTTTTTGAGTCAAACTTTCTAATTTCTCTTTGTTGTATTGTGTAGCCCGAGAAGCACCAGCTGTTAGGCCCCGCAACTTGAGATCGTCCGGCAAGAGGAGACTCGAGAGGTCTAAGCCTATCCAATTCGAACCCATTGTAATCTCTAATGATGAGGAGACCGGAGAAGCGCCAGCTGTTAGGCCCCACAACTTGCTGATGATGACGGGCCTCTTCCGCTGATCCAGCCTATCGCTATGATCTCCCCTGGTCAGGCCTCTGCTTTTCCAGACTCCGGCTCTGTGCAAGGCCTCCTCCAAAGGTTGGAGAATGCAATAAAATAAGCAACCTCCGTCATTAGCCTTGGGTGGGGAAAATTTTATGACCTACTCCACTTCATAGTGGATAGCCTTAAAGACGTCCAGCATGTGGGCGGTCTCCAGCTGGATAGGTGATGTGAACAAAAGCTCATTCACATAGAGGAAGTTATGTACCACTTGGAAGAGCTGGTATGCTACGACCCGCATGACATGGTAACATCGTGCATAATCGAAGCCCGAATTCGGAGGACGCAGGAGCGCACAGCTCAAGTGAGATGTATCTTGGATCAAGAGGTTGTTATTGTGAATTTGCATGAGCAGCAACGTCGTCTGTAGACTAAGATGGACGATTACAACAACATCGCTAAGCATACAGGGGTCAGAACTGCTCAGGGTGAGGCGACTCTGAAGGACCTCCAAGGTGAGAGTGCAGGAGTTCATAGCTCTTATGAAAAAGAGGTGGAGGCTCTTTAAGCACTACGTCGAGAAGAAGTGGCTGCTAAAGCCACCACTGCTCTGGCTGAGGCCAAGCTTCAGAAGGAAGAGGAGGGGAAGATCCGATCAGAACAGGAAAAGGAGGTTGCTACTATTAAGGCTAAAATCGCCTCCTTCAGCTTGCTGGATCTGATTTGATACATCCTTTTGTATCGTTATGACCTTGTTTTGTGGTGTTGTCTCAAAATCTATTGTTCATGAATGAAATTATGCCTTCGTTCTCTAGTGTTGTTTTTTTAATGACTTGTGCATATGCTTTCATTCCTTTTGAATAGCTTGAGATAGGCTCGCTTTTCCTTGGTCTAAGTGAGCTTGGATACCTTGCATGAGTTGAGCCTTTCAGGCGAAGTCAATGAGGTGTACGCAAGCTTGAGTCTTTAGGCGAGCCGAGCTATTGGCAAGCGAGCTTGAGCTGTTTGGCAGGTGAGCTCAAGCATCAGGAAAGCTCAAACTATTTGACAGGTGAGCTCAAGCATTAGGCACGCTCATGAGGGTGTTAGTCGAGCGACGTGTTTGCTCACCAGTTGAGGTGATGTGGGAACATCAGATCACATTAAACGTGATCTGACAGGGGCACCTTGTCTTCATGCGCTTGATCTGAGCCATTGGTTTAGCGACGCTCTCGATCTCCACTGTTGCTTTGATGGGAGGTCATGCCTAAACTGCCAGATCTTAGCCTTTCATGTGGAATTCTGAACATCCTGCCTCACTCATGGCTGTTTTGCATATATAGCACTCATCTCCTTTGTAGGGAGATCATTGTGCTCATGAACTCTCTTGCTCAAGCCTTCTCAGAGAAAACTCAGGCTTCCTAAGTTTGAGATGGCCCCAAGAATGAAATCATCTTCTTCGAAGGGGAAGAAGGAAGCTTCCTCTTCCTCCACCGCCACTGAGGCTGCCACAGCTACTATAAGTACCCCCTCCGTGCCTTTAATCTATCGTGGTAGGTTAAAAACTATGGGACTGAACCAAGTTCATGAATCCATGAGACTAGAAGGATGAACAACGTTTGTTTTCATTTTTTGTGATGACATTTGTCGACTCCGATGAGGCTCTGCTGCTCAGGTGAACTCCGCTTAGGCAAATTCCGCTTAGGCAAGCATTGCTTAAGCGAATGTTGTTTGTTGAGTGAGATTTGCTTGGTGGGTGAGCTCCTGTCTTCGACAGGTGAGCTTTGCTTAATTGGCGAGCTTTGTTTATTAGGAGAGATTTTGGCCTTCGTCAGGCGAACCTTGTCAGTTCGCCCGCATGATGGGGCTCACCTGCATTTTGTGGCCGCCTATTTTCTTAAGACTTAGAAAATTTTTACCTTTTGAGTTAAAATTTCTAATTCCTTTCTACTGTATTTTACAGCTCGAGAAGGGATTCCAGTTGCTAGACCTTTTAACCTGAGATCGTCTGGGAAAGAGCCTCTCTCTAAAGAGGAAGCGGATCGTTATGAGGAGCACTCTCGCAGGAGGAGACCAGCGGGATTTGAGCCTGTTCAACCCGAACCTGTCATCCTCTCTAATGACGAGGAGGAGGAATCCTCTCCCGCCTCTACCCCACAGTCCCCTTCATAGTCTCCTCTTGATAACGAAGGACCTATCCCCCTAATCCAACTTATCGCCTTGATTCCTGCTAGTCAAGAATCTACCTCCCCGGGCTCTGGATCTGTGCGGGACCTCATTAGGCAATTGGAGAATGCTATGAAATAAGCGGTCTCCAATGTTAGCCTTTGTTGGGGGACTTATGCAGACTTTAAGCCTTTCCTCATGAATTGTGTAGCCAACCTCAGGCGTTTAGGCGAGGTCCGACAAGCTTCACGTTGCTTGGTAAGCCTTCTCGACGTCGAGCTATGTTTGACATGCATGGAAGGTCTGTTGTGCACTGACTCGGAACCCGAGGTAGAGCAGCTCATAGCCCAGGCTCGGATCAGAGGGGCGGGGGAGCAGGAGGTTCGAGAGAGGGACCAATCGGACAAAGAAGCTCTCGTTGTGCATCTGCTTAATCCGTAGTGCCTATTGCAGGCCAAAATGGATTCCTCGACCTCTACCATCGCTCTATTGAAGGCCCAGCTCATCGAGGAAGAATCGACCATGAAAGGCTTACAGATTGAAAGTGCGAATGTTCACGGCCCTGTTGAAAGGGAGATGCAGGCCCTCCATGCGCTATGTCAAGAAGACTCTGTTGCTGCCACGTCCTTTGAGGCTAAGATCTGGAAGGAAGCGGAGGACTAGGTCCAAGCGGACCGGGCGAAGGAGATAGCCGCTGTTAAGGCTGAACTTGCCTCCTTTAGTCTGTTGGACTAGGCTCAGTGGAGTGGATTGATCTTGAGACACTTTTTGTTTTTTTTTTTGTTTGCATACATTGTTATAACTTTATTTGAATGCATTGTCATAACTTTGTTCAAATGTATATGAATGGAATTATGCTTTCGTTGTTCGCATGTTGCCTTCAACATTTTGTGTGCATATTTCCTGACTCTTGTTAGCCAATCATTTAGGATTTTTAGCAAACCCTTAGCTATCAACGGGTTCAATATGCCTTTACCAATTGCCGTTTGAATTGGGCTAGCCGTACTATTCCCCTTAGTACGATAAGTTATTGGAAAGTTTCTTTTAGGCTTAAAGCTAAAATTTCTTTCCTACCCTTAGCCGCTCGAGGCGTTAGGTTAAGCTAATTACAACCATTAAGTCGTAATTGAGTTGGGCCATGTCGTTAAGTATAACAACTTAGTCCAACGTAAACGGTCATCATGTGCGACCAAGATAGGATCCGAATAAAAACTTGTCGCTTGGCGGGTTGTTGTTCGGAATAGGGGGTTGATATGGAACATTGCTTGGTAGGTTGATATCGACGAACAACATCATTTGTGGGAATGACGATGTTGGGGGAATCAAATCGTTCAGGGACGTAGGAGTGTGAGGATTGATTATTATAGGATCCATCGCATGGTAGGCTGCTACACATCGATTGTTCTAAGGATATTAGAATGTTCAGAATGGATCAGGTCATTTAGAGACGTATGAGTGTGACGACTGATCAGACAACGCCATTTGCGGGATTGAAGGTGTCAGCTATCAGAGGTGATTGTTAACCTGATAGGAATTATCGCGAGTGGAGCGACTTTGAGGACCTATCATCCTATTGAAGAGGATTGGTAAGTTGATTTTATCAGAGGTAGTTGTTAACGTGATAGTAGGAGTGGTCTTATCATCCTATTGGAGAGGATCGATGGGGGAAATTTGGAGGAGACTATCATAGGTAATAGTTAACTTGATAGTTTTGGGGACCCACCATCTTATTAGAAAGGATTGACGAGGGAACTTAGCTTTGGACTCAACTGTAAGAAGTTTTGACCAGGTGGGAGTTTGGGATGATCCTAACTATTTAAAGGTTTGATCCCTCAATTTAGTAAAACTCTCGTTCGTGAAACGAATCAAGAGGGGATTTTGGCTCTAGTCCTAACTATAGAAAGGTTTGACCGAGTGGGAGATGTAAGGAGCAGTTTAATCTCATGCACTAGTGGGAGGTTTGAATCATTTTTATCATGATTAAGAGTGGATTATTCGGATGGTTGGTTTTTATATAAAACAATGAGCTTATTTTGAGTTATCCTTAAGAATATTATGTGTAGTATTCTCCAGGAACTTCCCGTCAAAGGTAAGAAACAGTTTAGCTTCGTATACCAGTTGGAGGTAAGGAGCAGTTTATACTCGTATACTTGTCGGAGTATGGGAGTAGTTTAGCCTCATGCACCAGTTGGAGGTTTTAATCATTTTATCATGATTAAGAGTGCATTATTCGGATGGTTGATTTTTATTCGGAACAACTAGCTTATTCCGGTTTATCCTTAAGAATATCATGTGTAGTATTCTCTAGGAACTTCCCACCAAAGGTAGGGAACCGTTTAGCCTCCTATCCCAGTTTGAGATTGTCGGGTTATCCTTAAGATTATTCTCTAGGAACTTCTCGTTAAAGGTAAGGAACAGTTTAGTCTCGTATACCAGTTGGAGGTAAGGAGTAGTTTATACTCGTATACTTGTCGGAGTATGGAAGCAATTTAGCCTCGTGCACCAGTTAGAGGTAAAGAGCAGTTTATACTCATATACTTGTCGGAGTACTAAGAGGTTGGAAGAGGACTAAGGGTAGTACTTCTTCAGGAATTTACCATTGATAGGCATCAAAATTTTATCACCGTTCGGTTTGACTAGGCGATAGGCTCCATTTGAATAGACCGTTTCTATTACAAATAAACTTTCCCATTTGGGTTGGAATTTACCTTTCTTCTTGGAGTTGAGGATCATGGGTTGTGAAAGCCTTGGAGATTTGGGCTTGATAGAACTCAATGTGCTGCTGAGCTTCAAGCCACTTTTCATCTAATGCCTCCAATTTTGCGAGACATCGTTGATGAATTTCTTCAGTCATCATCCCTGTTGCAAGTGCGACGCGTAGAGATGTAATCTGAATTTCAAGTGGCAATACGACCTTGCAACCATATACCAATGAGAAAGGCATGGAACCAATCGGTGTATGAACCGTGGTCCGATATGTCCATAAGCTTTCAGTGAGTTTCTCGTCCCAGTTGCGCTTACTATTAGAGGTCAGCTTGGTCAAGATTTTGATGATCGTCTTGTTGAAAGTTTCGACTTATATGTTTGTTGAGGGATTATAAGCCGTGAACGCCAGGTTCTATATTCTGAATTTGTCACAAAACCGAGTGAAGGCATGACTCACGAATTATGATCCGTTGTCATGAATGATGCGCCTCGGGATACCGTATCGGTAGATAACGTGATGTTTGATGAACTTGATCTCGTCACTGGTCTTGACTTCTCTCAAGGGCACGGCTTTGGTCTATTTGGAGAAGTAGTCGGTTATCGTAAGGATGAAACGATGACCTTTGGCTGATGGAGGAGTTATCGGTCCGACGACATCCATCCCCCACATTTCAAACAGCCAAGAAGTTACTGTCAGATGCAGGTCTTCGGGTTGTTTGTGCATGTAATCAACATGAATTTGATATATGCAAGGATATATGAACAAGAGTAAATAAACACAAGTGATAGTACACAAAAGACAAATGCAAACACAAGATATGATCATGGAGTTCGGTCCCCATGACCTACGTCTCCGCTCCTCACCTCAAGGAGATCTCCACTATCACAACTGGGTTTTCTACGCTCACCCGAATAACGTTTACACCTCACAATATAGTTTTCTAGTTTACTGCAAACTTTACAACTTACACACTTGCAATTACACTTCACACCCTCTAAGTGTTGGCCTAGCCCGTGTCACATTCCTTAAGTGTTCGGAATTACCACCTCTCACTAGGCTTTACTAGCGACCCCACTCCTCTTAGAACCGACCCCGTCTCTCACCACACACTTCTCTCAGTGTACAAGTATAATACAATGTGCAACTTACAATTAGGCTCAATTACAATAAAATATTCTCTAATATTAAAAATGTTCTCTAATATGGATGAGAACTCAATGTAAGCTCAATCTCATAAAATCACAAACCCACAATCCAATATGATGTATGAAATGCTATAAGCTCAAATAGGGTGTGTGTGATAAAATGAGTATAAATAAAATCTAACTCAATTAGCAAACTAGCAATAATAAGAATATGAAATTCAATAATAAAATTGAGTATAAATAAAATCTAACTCAATTAGCAAACTAGCAATAATAAGAATATGAAATTCAATAATAAAATTGCTAGAGAAAAAGGTTAGAAAAACTTCTCTATAAACACAATATAGGATGAAGAAGATTGAGGATGAATTCCACAATTGAAAGAGCAAGCCACCTCTTTGTAAACTCAAACTTAAACACTTAAACAAACTTTAAAAACACTTTTAAACTTTTGTTAAAATCCTCTTGAATAATGAATCTGATGAGAATAATAGTGGTTTATATAGGAAGAAAGATCAAGGCACAAAACCCAAGCAAAACCAACAAAAAGAATAAAATAACAAAGGCTGTAAATATAGCCGTTGGAGCTGGTCAGTCGACTGATAGGATGCATCAATCGACTAATGAGCTGACCGTTGTATTTATTTTTTAGTTTATCAGTCGACTGGCGATCTTTATCAGTCGACTGATGGATCATCAGTCGACTGGTCAGTCGACCGAAACAAAACAGAAACTATTTGATGATTGCAGGCACTTTCGTCAGTCGACTGATGTAATCAGTCGACTAATCAGTCGACTGATAACAAGTTATCAGTCTGAAATGATTTTTAAAAATGAATTTTAAAGTCCTTTTAAAAATAGCAAATAAATTCTAAACAATATAAAACTTTGGGAAAAGTTTATAATCATGAATATGAACATATTGAATATGAATATATATATAAGCCAAAATTATGAGTTTACAACCACTCATTCATGTTCAACCCATACCAAGCTTACATAAACACACAAAACAAACTACATTGTGCCATCATAACCAAAGTGTCATACAAACATAAAACAAACTACATACCAAAGTTACTACATCAAATTGTTTTTCAAACTACGAACCAAATACATAAAAGCAAAAAAAATATGCATCATGAAGTAGAAGGTCCTGGACCCTGGGATGAAGAAGATGGCTTTAAAATACTCAAAATCTCTGCAAGCTGGTGCCCCAAGCCATCAACTTGGTGCCCCAGGCCATCAACCCTCCCAACCAACTCCTCACGAATCTCCTCTTGCCTTCGCTCAAGGCCACTCAAGCGCTCATAAACCCCAGCCATAGACTTGGGCAAATGAGATGAGGCAGAGGGGGATTGGAGAGGAGGCCTATACGAAGAGTCTAAAGAGGAAATCTCAGCAGATCCTATGGGCTCAGGAGATGGAGGTGGAGGCTCAGGAGAGGGAAGCCTATCAAGAGCAAACTGGGTAGCGAGAATACCCATTTTATTAAGAGCGGCAGCATTGATAAAAGGTCGAATTTTGATGGATGGCCCCATAAGGAAGGAATTTTGTGTGGGTGGAGGCCATAAAGTCGAAGATAACTTTCCCCTATAGGACATCCCTATTGCCAATAATGGCATAGATAGCATTAGAAAGATATTGGGAGTAGTGGTCATAACCCCCTGTTTTGGAAATTAAGTTATAGATAAGAATTCTCCCTAAGACCTTAGAAAGGAAAGTAGTGTTACGAGAATCTAGAAGGAAATGCCTGCCAGGAAGGATAACAAGAGAGTCAATGGCAGGATCATCAAACTCTATATCACCTAGGAGGGTATCTCCCCTAGGTAACCTAAGAATTTCTGCAAGTTCATTTGTGGTGAAAGAAAGATGACGACTGATGCGACATAATTATGTACCAAAAATTGCAAGTGCACAATTGATCAAGTTATAGTATAAAAAGTTATCGATCTCATGAGGAAGGTGATTTTAAGAGATTATTAGAATTGATTCTTATGTTGTGTCCGTGACAAAATAGGATTAAAGAATAAGTGTGAGAGTTATGATGAGTGAGAGTGATTGTTGTGAATATATGCAAGTAATAATAAATCGAATTTTAGAGAAGAGAAGTAAGAATCAAAGAATAGAATAACAAGCAAGAATAAAAAGAGAGAAAATACAAGAAAACAAAAGATGAAGGATTCAAATAAAGATATGAGAAATCTAGAATTAAAACCACTAGCTAATCTTAATTACAAAATACAAACTATTATCTTTTTATCACATTTCACTTTAGATTTATTAAGCATAGACTATCAAACCATTTAAGGAAAGCATAACCTATCAAATTATCATCTAAACAAAATTAGATTCATGATAAGAACAACAACAAGATAGCAATTCTAGAATTCATAAGTATACCCTATCAAACCACTTAAGATAAATATAGATTATCAAATTCTTCTTCTATCAATTAGTTCTCTAGTTGATTATCCTAAACATGATCATTTTAAGTGTAAGAGAATAATTTGCATAATATAAAGGAAATTAGACTAGGTTTATACAATTCTAAGATTCCTACAAGAATTAATTTCATATTTTAAGGAATAAAAGCAAGAAGAAAAAGAACTAATTACAAAATAAAAAGAAAATCTAAACTATGAAAAGGAAATAAATCTAACTACATTGCAAATAAATCTACGCTACAAATTAAAATGTAAAAAAGAAATAAAAAAAAGACAAGAAAATAAATCTATTCTACAAGACATGAATGTAAATCTAACTAATAAGCAATAATAAAGAAATTACTAAATAGAAATAAAAGATAAAAATAAAAGAAATACAAACCTTCAAACTTTTCTTCATTCCATCATCATCATCCAACAAAGAGAAGAAGATTTGAAGTGGAGAATTTTTTTTATTAATTATAATAAAAGTTATAAATTTGAAAGGTCTTCTCAATTAAGAGTAACACTCCTCTCCAAATGGAGTTACAAAATTTTTCACACCCCTAACCCATCACTCTCTATCCCTATTTATAGTAAACATTAGTGAATGAGAGCCCTTGGATTAAAATCTTATTCAAAAATATTAATTTTCAGCCTTAGATTTGTAACTGCCTACCGGAGCTATCGATAAGGGCATCGATAGGCTTATCGATATGGGCATCGATAAGCACATCGATGCGCCCATCGATGTGCCCATCGATGTGCCTATCGATGTGAGTTGCTTCCCTTTTGTTGTCCGGGCTTCTCTTCTTCTCTTGGGCTTGGGCTTTCACTTTGACTTTTCTTCTTCTTTTATTAGCTTGGGCTTTTGGATAATTTGGCAATTCTTCTTTTGGCTTTGGGCTTCAACTCTAAAAATTATTTTAGAATTTTGTTGATGTTTTTCATTAATTCGTGGGCTTTTATTAAGAGATGGGAGTTTGAGATTTATTCTTTATTAACCTGCATTTAAAGATAAAAACAATTATTAGTGACATATTTATTAATATAAAATAGATAATGGGGGTATAAAATTATAATAAAATATGATTATTAAATACCCCCATACCTAAACTTTTGTTAGTCCTCTACCAAAAAAATAAAAAGAAAATCCTAACTCACTTTCACAGGAATCGCGGTTGTATTTAGCGTATACAATAAGCCTTTAAACCCATAGGTTACCCTAGTTGACGAGTTGTAGTCTCGTGAGGGTTTGTAGTGAGTATACCCACAAAATTCGGTCAACTTGCTAATTTAAAGAGGTCAGTAAATAACTAATTTTCTTTGATATATTTAGATATTCTAATTTAAGCTAGTTAATACTCAAGAAAACATTTTTATATATAACTCTAAGGTAAATTTCCTAGAAAATCTTCTTATTATAGCAATACCCTAAATCATTCATTTACACATTCAAAAAAAAATTATTACAAGATCAAGAGGAGAGTATACCTTGGGGAGATGAGGAAGAAACCCAAGAAATTGAAGAAAAATCCCTCCAAATGGTCTTGATTTCGTGTAGGTTGAATGGGTGACAATAGGGTTTGAGAGAGGGGGAAATCGGTTTTGGGGAGATGGAATGAAAGAGAAAGAAAGGAAAGAGTTTTGTTTCAGCAACTGGCGCATCGCATCAATGTTAGCATCGATGCAGGCATCGATGCTAACATCGATGCCCAAATTTCTGGCGTTTGGGCCAGCCGGCCCAAGCACGATTTTTCTTTTCTTTTCTTTTTCTTTTCTTTTTCTTTTAGGGTAGTGAATATGGGCCGAATTTTATTTTCTTTTTAAAGCCCATATTACTTATTCAAAGTTTGTTTTGTTTTGTTTTTTTTAAGTCAAAGACAAACATGAGAAAAAGTGTATATATATTTATATATATTTATTTATTTATTAAGTGAAAAACAAAATGAGGAAATATATATTTATATCTTTTTCTTTTTCTTTTTTTCTTTATATATATATATATATATATATATATATATATATATATCTTTTATTTTTAATTTTTAAATTTTTTTTACAAACAATATGGTTCATAGAGAACCAACACCTCCTCCTCTCCGAGTATAAAAAATTCTAAAAATGGTTTTAGACGTTGACTATTTATTTTAAAAATATCACCATTTTTAGGATTTTCTATCTCGACAACCCCATGCGAGAAAACTTATTTGACAATAAATGGACCTGTCCATCTTGATCTTAATTTTCCAGGAAAAAGATGCAATTTTGAATTGTAGAGTAAAACGTTTTGTCCTGGAGAGAAATTTTTTCGTAAAATTGATTTGTCATGAAAAAATTTGGTTTTTTCATTGTAAATTTTTGAATTAAAATATGCATCATTTCTAATCTCTTCCAACTCATTTAATTGGAGCAATCTATTTTTACATGCCACCTCTAAGTCGAAATTCAACTGTTTGATAGCCCACATTGCTCTGTGTTCCAACTCCACTGGTAGGTGAAAAGCTTTTCCAAACACGAGTCTGTACGGTGACATCCCCAAATTAGCCTTGAAAGCTGTTCTATATGCCCACAGAACACCACATAATTTTACAAACCAATCTTTTCTGTTATGATTAACTGCTTTTTCTATGATTTGTTTGATCTGCCTATTTGTGACCTATACTTGACCACTGGTTTGGGGATGATAAGGAGTTGACAATTTGTGTGTGATTGAATATTTCCTCATCAAAGCCTCAAAAGAATGGTTACAGAAGTGTGTACTGTTATCACTAATGATCGCTCGGGGTACTCTGAAATGTGCAAAACCATTCTCCTTTAGAAACTTGACAACAACCTTGTTTTATTTGTTTTGCAAGCTACTGCCTCAACCCATTTTGACATGTATTCAACAGCTACTAGAATGTAAACATTTCCAAAGGAATTTGAAAATGGACCCATGAAATCGATACGCCACAAATCAAAGAGTTCAACAGATAAGATGGGTTGTAAGGGCATCATATTTCTTTTAGTGAGTTTTCCTAAAAGCTGACAGGAGTTACATATTTTGCAAAACTCGTATGAATCCTTAAAAAGAGTGGGCCAATATAGCCCACATTGAAGAATTTTTTTTAGCTATTCCACATGCTTGCTCATGACAAAAGGAAAGAACACTCCTAGTTTCTTCAGTGGGAACACACCTCCTAAAGATCTGATCAGGACACTATTTAAACAGATATGGATCATCCCAGTAAAAGTATTTTATTTGTGAGAGAAAACGGGATCTATCATGTTTAGACCAATGAGAAAGGATATGTTTCATGACTATGTAATTCACTATGTCGGCAAACCATAGAACAGATTGGATTTGTAGGAGTTGTTCATCTGGAAAATGTTCATTGATTGGGACGGTTGATGTTGGTGCATTCGGGAGTCGAGAGAGGTGATCTGCTACGGGGTTCTCTATTCCTCTTCTGCCAAGAATTTGAATGTCAAACTCTTGAAGTAGGAGAATCCATCTATGAGCCGTGCTTTAGCATTATTTTTGGTCAAAAGATATTTTAGTGCGGCATGATTTGTGAAAATTTTGGTTTAGGAACCGATGAGCTAGGACCTGAATTTTTCTAAGGCAAAGACTACAGCTAAAAACTCTTTTTCTATGACAGAGTAATTTTGCTGGGTATCATTCAGAGTCCTACTAGCATAGTAGATCACATGTAGTTTTCCATCAAACCGTTGTCCCAAAACAACACCAATTGCAAAATCAGATGCATCACACATCAGTTCGAAGGGTAAAGTCCAGTCTAGTGCATGAATGATAGGAGCTGTAGTTAGCTCATTTTTCAGATATTCAAAAGCTTTGAGGCATTTAGGAGAGAAGACAAATGATGTATCTTTGACTGAGAGATTGGTCAAAGGTCTAGCGATTTTGCTAAAATCTTTGATGAAACATTGATAAAAACCAGTATGACCAAGAAATGATCTGAAATCTTTGACAGTTTTGGGAGGAGGAAGGTTAGAAATGAGATCTACCTTAGCTTTGTCTACTTTAATTCCTCTGTTGGAAACTACATGTCCTAATACAATACTGTGCTTGACCATGAAGTGACATTTCTCCTAATTGAGAGTAAGATTTTTCTCCCTACATCGTTCTAAGACCAGTTTAAGATGATGTAAACATTAGGAAAATGTGTCACCAAAAATAGAAAAGTCGTCCATGAAAATTTCTAAAAATATGTCTACCATATCGAAAAAAATACATATCATGCAACGTTGGAATATGGCAGGTGCGTTACATAGCCCAAAAGGCATACGCCGGTATGCGAATGTTCCATACGGGCAAGTGAAGGTGGTTTTCTCCTAATCTTCGGGAGCGATAGGGATTTGATTGTAAACTGAATATCCATCCAGAAAATAATAGAACTCATGTCCTACTAAGCGCTCTAACATTTGGTCAATGAAAGGAAGAGGGAAGTGATCTTTTCGAGTAGCTAAGTTGAGTTTTCACTAGACTTTGCACATATGTCCATAAGCTTTTTGTTATTGACAATGCAAGTTTTTAGTGTTGAATCTAAAGAGAATTCTATTTTTAATATGATTCAACTTATTATTATCCACACAAGTATTGTTGTTAGAAGTAGAATATGCATGATCAATTTTGAAAGAAGTAATCTCTTTTCTTATGTTCTCAACTTCTAACATAGCATCACATTTAGCATGAAACAAACTAGCATTTTCTAATTTTAATTTTTTATTGCATTCTTTAAGATTTATATTTTCATTTGCAATGAGATCAAACTTAGTAGCTAGTGTTTCATGAGAGGATTTTATTTCGACATGCTTGCTTTTTAAATTAATGTAGCTACGTTGTAATTTCTTATAGTCATGCATCAATAATTCATAGCCATGTGCGAGTTCATCAATAGTAAGATTATTTTCGTTATCGGACTCGCATACCTTATTAGGGCTATCACCTAGAGGTTGTGTGCATGATGAGGCTCCTTATGAACTTGAAGAGGGAACCGCCAAAGATCGTCGGATCGCCTCCAAGGTCCCTTGATGTGCTTCAAATAATTTTCAAATTATATAAGCACTATCAAAATGAGCAAGTTCGTTAGAAATACATGGACCAAAGGCTTTATGCATAAATTCTAAAACTACCTTATTCATTATGAACATTTTCTTGTCATGTTTGCTCCACATGGATTTCTTCAAAGTGGGCACAATATAAGCATTGTCAATAACTTCTCATAAATCTATATTTCTAGATTCAACAAAAAATTTGAATCTACAACACCATTGATCATAAGGGAAGTTATTGTATCTAGTAGCAACATTTATGTCATAGCCTACACCAAACATATCCATCATTTATGAGCAAGCGAATTAAATAATATCAAAACAAGATTAGCAATAATATTAAAGCTTGAACCGTTAACTCAAGGCGATTAAACCTTAAAACAAGAGCACCAAGCTCTGATACCAATTGAAAGTACCTTAGAGGAAGGGTGAATAGGGTTATTGCTAATCTTATTAGATATTAATATCAATTAAAACTTATTAACAAATATATCCTAACAATATTGATATTCAATTTGATATATGCAAGGATATATGAAATATATCCTAACAATATTGATATTCAATTTGATATATGCAAGGATATATGAACAAGAGTAAATAAACACAAGTGATAGTGCGAATATTGATATTCAATTTGATATATGCAAGGATATATGAACAAGAGTAAATAAACACAAGTGATAGTGCGCAAAAGGCAAACGCAAACACAAGATATGATCATGGAGTTCGGTCCCCATGATCTACATCTCCGCTCCTCACCTCGAGGAGATCTCCACTATCACAACCGTATTTTCTACGCTCACCCGAATAATGTTTACACCTCACAATACGATTTTCTAGTTTATCGAAAACTTTACAACTTACACACTTACAATTACACTTCACACCCTCTAAGTGTTGGCCTAGCCCGTGTCACCATCCTTAAGTATTCAGAATTACCACCTCTCACTAGGCTTTACTACCGACCTCACTCCTCTTGAAACCGACCCCGTCTCTCACCACACACTTCTCTCGGTGTACAAGTATAATACAATGTGCAACTCACAATTAGGCTCAATTATAATAAAAAAATTCTCTAATATGAATGAGAACTCAATGTAAGCTCAATCTCACAAAATCACAAACCCACAACCCAATATATGATGTATGAAATGCTATAAGCTCAAATAGGGTGTGTGTGATAATATGATGTATGAAATGCTATAAGCTCAAATAGGGTGTGTGTGATAAAATGAGTATAAATAAAATCTAACTCAATTAGCAAACTAGCAATAATAAGAATATGAAATTCAATAATAAAATTCCTAGAGAAAAGAGTTAGAAAAACTTCTCTATAAACACAGTAGAGGATGAAGAAGATTGAGGATGAATTCCTCAATTGAAAGAGCAAGCTACCTCTTTGTAAACTCAAACTTAAACACTTCAACAAACTTTAAAAACACATTTAAACTTTTGTTAAAACCCTCTTAAATAATGAATCTGATGAGAACAATAGGGATTTATATAGGAAGAAAAACCAAGGCACAAAACCTAAGCAAAACTAGCAAAAATAATAAAATAACAAAGGCTAGAAATATAGTTGTTGGAGCTGGTCAGTCGACTGACGGGATGCATCAGTCGACTGATGAGCTGACCGTTGTATTCATTTCCAGCTTATCACTCGACTGACGATCTTTATCAGTCGACTGATGGATCATTAGTAGACTGGTCAGTCGACCGAAACAAAACAGAAACTATTTGATGATTGTAGGCACTTTCGTCAGTCGACTGATAACAGGTTATCAGCCTGAAACGATTTTTAAAAACGAATTTTAAAGTTCTTTTAAAAATAGCAAATAAATTCCAAAAAATATAAAACTTTGGAAAAAGTTTATAATCCTGAATATGAACATGTTGTAAAAAGAATTTTTCAAATTTCTCTTACCATTTGTGAAAACTCAGAAATATTCAAAAGTGCTAAAAATATATATTTTTCAAATATGTTGTTTTTTCCATTTTTGCTCAAATCAAGTTCTAAAAATTTATGTAATCGTTTTATGGACATAATAAAAGATGTTAGCATGGTTTGTATAGTCCAAAACATATTTGAATGTATTTATGGACATAATAAAAGATGTTAGCATGGTTTGTATAGTCCAAAACATATTTGAATGTATTTTGCATAAAAACACCTATTTTCATGAAAATTCACAAATGTAATGTGTGTGTATATTTAAGCTTATAGAATTAACACACATTATATATTCCTATACTAAGTATACCAGAAAAGAATCTTCTGAAGCTTGGACTTAGATTGATTGACTTGATATGCATAGCTTCAATATATCTGTTTTGCTCAATTTCTTGAATATACCTGTATATACTAAATAACACAAAACAAAATACTAAAACCAATATTAGTCGTAAATTATTTGTTAAATCATTATCAAAATAAGAGGACCCAACAGCCAATGCATCTACATGCATGTTCTTAGAACGGAGCAGGTGCTCGATGTGGAAGCTGTCGAATGATTCGGCTAGCTTGATAGTGGCTTGGTGACATGGGATTAAGTCATCATTTCTGACCTTATATTCTTCCATCATCTATCTGACGATGAGCTGAGAGTTACCGAAATCTTTAAGATTCTTCACCTCCAATTCCTTGGTGAAGTCGAGTCCAATGAACAGTGCATTGTACTCAAACGCCTTATTGGTATAGGGCTCTGTTAAAGAGAAAGCTCAGGGTAATACATGGTTTTGTGGAGAAACTAAGACTACCCCACACCTGCGTTGATAGACCCACTGGTGCCAACGCGAGAGGCGCCGTCGAAGTACAGTTGCCAGGCTTCTTCCTGCGAGGTTGCATTAACCTTGTTAGTTTCGTCCAGTATATCTTCAAACAGGTCAGTCTTCAACTCAAGTGGATGACTGGCCATGAGATCGCAGATCTCTTGTCATTTGACATACTTTTGCGACATGAAGTAGATGTCGTACTGAGACAGTAAGAGTGCCAATCGTGCCAGACGCCCGTTCAAGGATCCGAGCTATATCATGAAGACTCGGATGAGATTCGTCCAGGAGATGACATGAATGGTTTGATCGACCAAGTAGTGTTGCATTTTCTGAATTGCGAACACGGGCCGGACATTCCTTTTCGACCATGGGGTATCACCGCTCGGCTGATTGTAGGGTCCTACTCAAGTAGTAGATGCCTTGCTCATGGCCGTCATCATAATTCTATGCTAAAAAGGCACTGAGAGAATGCTCCATTGCTCTCACATAGATCAGGAAGGGTTTTCCCGAGACGAGGACCGCTAAGACAGGCGAATTCGAGAGATAAGTCTTGATATCATCGAACGATTGTTTGATGATTGCTTCTTTAACGACTTTCTCTCTAGAAATTTCTCCATAACTAAAAAAATTTATGGAAAATAATAAATATCAAACTATTATTCTAATTAATAAATAATTATTTTTATTTATATTTAATTATTAATTCACACAATTTGACTTTCTATAATGTTTAATATGACTAAATTCTCAAAATAAACAATAATCCATTATCCATATATATATTTTTAGTTTAGTATATTTCAAATTTTAATCAAAATTGAAGAAAATATTTAAAAATAATAATTTATTGGATATTCTTGGCATGTTAAAAATTTCAAATTCTATCACACAATCATAGACAAAAGCAAGTTGTGATTGTGTGAACTAGTAATTTAAAAAACTTATATTAACTCTTTAAATACACAATTAAAAAAAGTTTGAAACTCGTTTGACATTGGAGATGAGGAGAGATGATGGAATGGACATTGGTAGGTGATGGATCTGGGCAGGGTTCAAGTCAACAGTGGGTTAGACATAAGGTCTCGTTAGGGGCATGGTTCGACGGTGTCAATGGTGCAGGTTGGAGTTTGGGCAAAATCAAAGAGTTAGGCTCGAAAGTTTGGGGGTTTTGGGTCTGTGGGTTTTGAGAGAGAGAGAGAGAGTAAGTATTGGGTATTGCATCTTGGGTTTAATTTTTGGTTTTAGGCATTTAGGTTCGAGTGTTCTATTATATATTTGAGCTTTAAGTTTCTTGGTCTATTTATTGATCAGGTGAAAACCTAGATGGCCTTGGCTGGGTGGAAACTTAAATGGTTTGGTTCTTGCATCATTATATCATAAATGGGCTAGGGTGTAATTCTTAAACTCCTTTTTTTGGAGGGGTGAAGGTGCACAAATTGAAAAACTTACAAGTGCTAAATGCAAATCCGTAAAAAAAAAAATCAATGATGCAATTGCACCTCTGGGACAGGTTTAAAATCCGCCCGTCGTATTGAGTGCATTTAATTGAAAGAGATTTGCAAGGGTCAAAGTTGATATTAGAAAGATCTACTTGGGATGTACTTTCTCATTATAACCCAACCTAGTTTGCCCCAAATGAAGAGGATCAACAATGAAGAGAAGACTCTGAATTAGTTATCATCCCAAAACCGTTCCACCTTCATCTGCATTAGGTTCTGAAGAAGCTGCGGACGATAAATGTTTATTTATCTAAAAATAAAATAAAATATTATAAAACTATAGTACCTGATATGAATACACTCAATACATTTTATCAACTATATTACATCTTATTTTTCTTGCAATGTGATAGATAAACAAATATGAGCATTTTCACTAATGGTTTTCTGCACTAATGAAATCAAAACTTGTATATATACTTTCACTTTGGGATCGCAGGATCCAGAGAGAGAATTGAGAGTTTTGATAACATGTTTCTTTCTTCTTCTTCTTCTTCTTTTTTTTTTCTTTTTTTTTTGGATGGACTTTGAGTTTTGGGTATTTGAGTTTTACTGTTTGGACTTTTGGTATTTGGGCTCACGAGATTAATTGTTTGGAAAGTTAAATGAGCTTATTAACTTCAAATGGGTTAGATGTAAATGGGCTTTAAATTATTTGGTAGTTATAAAGGGACGGGGTGCAAATTGTTTAAAGTTAGCGGGTAAATTGTCGTTTTTACGAGAGTTTTTATGATGATTCTCATATTTCTAGGGGTACAAACATCCCCTCACAGAGCACCACCTGCATGCAGCACTGTTTCCCAGCAATCTAAGAAGAGAAACCTAAGAAGAAGAGGTCTGCATCTAAAAGGTTTTCTTCTTTCAAACCTCTTAATTCATAAGCATTTGACAAACTCAAAGAGGCCATCTTCTGTTCTCCTTCACAAGAAAATGTCAGAAAGCCTCTTCCTCCTTTTCTTCGTTCCCTTTATGTTGTTGATCGATATTGCTTCAAGTTGTGCAATAAAAATTCCTCTTGCTGTAAGTGAGATTAATAAACAGAAAATTTTGAGTTTGGTGCTCTGCGTGAAGGGTATTCTAATTGCTGCGTTGACCTTCTTTTTCTCAATGAAGATTGGCTCGTGGAATGTCTAAGGGTTAGATAACCCTAATAAAAGGAGATAGTTGTGTTGACACTTTGTACAAACCCCTCTAACCGTTATATCAAAACTATAAAGTTATGACAATATTTAAGAATTATAATTTTATATTTTAACACAGGGCGCCACCTTCGGTCTGTTTTTTCTTTCTAAAGAAAAAAAGATTGAGACTTCCAACCCATTATTTTAATATGAGTTACCTATGTGATGCACTTCAATAGCAAATTTATAGGAATACTTTAGTAGGCAGAGGATTTTGTTCATATTTTTCAGGAAAAACTCCTTTGACCAGGCACATGTTAGGATTGGAAAATTGCCTGCTCGGATGAGAAAAATGGCAAGTATTTAGGTTATTTTCATGGAAAAAAGAAAATAAGAACTGCTTGTAAAAATGTAGATTACGAATTCTTAGCAAATAAAATAACGATATTAAAAAACGTAACAAATTGCAGTGGTCGTGCCGGAGTGGTTATCGGGCATGACTAGAAATCATGTGGGCTTGCCCGCGCAGGTTCGAATCCTGCCGACCACGCTTTTTAAAATTCGGGCATGACTAGAAATCATGTGGGCTTGCCCGCAGGTTCGAATCCTGTTTATAATTCTCTTTTTAAAACTTATTATCCATTTCATCTTTCAGTCCGTTGTTGAAATGTGGCCCGACCATGATAAGTAGCTTACCGCCAAGCATTTCGGGCGGACCTAATTGAGGGTCTCTCTTAACTTAGCTGCTATAACACTTTTGACTTCTTTCACCCTCCATTAACAGGAGATGAAAACTAAGTGGCTCAACAATTTCCCAAGGCATCTTCCATTGAAATTATAAATGAAAAATTCCCCAATGACCCAAAATATGGGACCGATAGAGGGGACAAGTGAGGTGTCCCCCTCCTATTGGATAATGAGTTGGCCATCATTAATGATGGCCAACTCATTATCCAATAGGAGGGGGACACCTCACTTGTCCCCTCTATCGGTCCCATATTTTGGGTCATTGGGGAATTTTTCATTTATAATTTCAATGGAAGATGCCTTGGGAAATTGTTGAGCCACTTAGTTTTCATCTCCTGTTAATGGTATCTCCCATTAATGGTAACAAGTCTTTTAGTCCATGCTAAGCACGGTCTTATCGTAATTTATCTATATTTCGTTGTATTTCAATAAATCGTATTCCGAATAAAATTTAAAATATTTACTAACTCAACCCCCTCTAAGAACGGCAATACCACCCTCCGCCAATTGAGGTTAGAAAATATGTCTCTGCTTAAAAATCATGATATTGAGCAAATTATATAATACTACCATTAAAACCAATTTTTCATATGAAATGAATGAAATGAAAATAATCAAAATATAAGAAAAGCTCAAATAATTTTCAATCATAGGATATAATTAAATATAATACAATTTGAAATTATACGTTGTTGATGTCAGCTATTAAACATCAAATAATTTACAGGTTTTTGGAGTGATTAAGGTCCTCTAACTCCTTCTGATGTATGGCTCTAGGGTTTTCTATTCTTCCCTGAACAAGAAAGAACTCGTAAGATGCCAGAGTTGAGTTCTCCGGTTGTTCATCCGACGATCAAGTCAGTAGATAATCTTGAGTCAGGAAATATAGAGTTAGCTATTAATTGTGTCAAAAAAGGCCAAAGAGAGTTACCTCATGCAGTTTCTCTCCTTTTTTTAGTGGATTTGAGGGCCAAGATAACTTGTGCCTAGTGTAGATAGGTAGCTGAGTCGACAGACATGTACTATGTGTCGGTTGTTGAAGGATATGAGTCACCTGGTCATTTATTACGGAAATGACAATAGGTGCTCGGTGCTAACTAGGTCCGATGAGTCATAAATGCTATAGGAGCTATAGAAATGATGACTTTGTCAGAGTAGTTAATGCAAGGACAGACGGCTGTTGGTGCGGGGTTTGAGAAAACTACCGATTCGTTTAGTCGTCTAACTGATGTCAACTATACCTGTTGATGGCTGATACCACGAGCCAAGTGAGGGTTATTCACAGGAGCGACTGGCCAGGTTGGATGACAAGCACCCCCTTTTGATTCAGATATGCGAGATGTCAGCAGAACAGTGGGCCAAGTCGGGTGGCTTGTGGAGTCGATCGAAGGGTTAACCGAGTAGTACCGCCTTTTGTCTCGGTTACATGAGATGTCGGCTGAATAGTGGGCGAGTCGAGTGGAGACCATCTTCATCTTGAATTAGATGTATTAGATATAGTGTAAGACACGTGGTGATTGCTCTGTAGAGATTAATATTTAGTATTTTTTAGGGGTATTACATATGTAGTTTATTTTATTAATATTATACATATAAATAATATATTTTGAAAATAGTTAATTAGTAATTTCTAAAAAATTAAAAGTTATATAGTCTTAGAAAGTCACACATATTAGCATACTTACAATCTTATATTATAACAAATTATCATACATATCACTTACTATTATGTCAATTATTAACCTAAGTGTTAATCCTCCTCTTGGAGTCGACACGTGTCCCATATTAGCATGGGCACTCATCTCTTCCCAAGTAGGGCAGAGTCGAGACAAACTCTCACTCGACCTCATCATTTGGATCATCCCCTCATTCACTCAGAGCCGAATTGACAACTTACGAGGCCAACAAAAAAAGGCAATACTTGATACGAGTCGTCGTACGAGCACCTTTGATGGCGGAATTATCAAATGTGGGTTTTGAGAAGAAAAACAGCAAACCACAAGAACTATTCGATATGACGAAGGAAAATACCTTCTCTAGATTATAAAGATTAATTATTTACAGATCTCTCCTCATAATCTCTCTAGAGTAAAGAACAAATTTCTCTATTCTCAAATCTCACGAGTTTCTCCTTTGAAATCCAGAATCAATAGGGTTTATATTTATACAAACCCTAAAACCCAAAACTGGCTAGGAATCAGGATCGACCCAGACCTGATATCGATCGACTAATGTACCTATATCGGTCGACCGATCGACCTCCATCGGTCGACCGATAAGGATGCATCGATTGACCGTCCAGAATTATATTTTTCTGAAACTGGCTAGCTTCCTGATTTTCTCTATTTTCCTGATTTTTACCGTTTTTGCTGTTATCAACGACTCCACCCACGCTTCTATTCTCAAGCTACCATGAGAATCATCTATTTTCAAGCTCCCATGAGAATCGCTATGTTCCCAAAGTAGAGAAGATACACCCGTATCATGGTTCCCCCCTTTAGTAACTTGAAGTCCAGTACAAGTTAGAACTTCAGCTGAGAAAACTCTCGAGCACTCCTTCTTTGTTGAATGTAATACCCCAACCCTTGAGAGGGTGATGTGATTAGTATTGATAGATTTGATCGGAATACTCATACCACCAAGATGCATCTTCTTTTCGGAAACCCAACTCCTAGAAACTCCAAAGTTAAGTGTGCTTGGCCTGGAGAAATTTTAGGATGGGTGACCCCCTGGGAAGTTTTCCAGGGAGCACGCGAGTGAGGACAAAACGTGCTGAAAAGACATGTGGTGGTTTGTGAGGCCAGTCCATCAGATCTAATAGCGTACCGACTCCGGGATTCCGGGGCGGGGCGTTACAAAATGGTATCAGAGCCAAGCCAACCGGAATTGTGAGAGCTAAGTGCTATGCGGCACAAAGTGCTACGTCGAGAGGGCGGGAGCCACCTCTTGAGGCCGTAGGAGCCACCTCTAGAATCTCACACGGATGGTACGGTCTTGGATGATATGATTTGGCACAACGAGGACGTTGCGAGTTTAAGTGGGGGAGTTTGTAATACCCCAACCCTTGAGAGGGTGATGTGATTAGTATTGATAGATTTGATTGGAATACTCATACCACCAAGATGCATCTTCTTTTCGAGAACCCAACTCTTAGAAACTCCAAAGTTAAGCGTACTTGGCCTGGAGAAATTCTAGGATGGGTGACCCCCTGGGAAGTTTTTTAAGTAGGGGAGTATGTAATACCCCAACCCTTGAGAGGGTGATGTGATTAGTGTTGATAGATTTGATTGGAATACTCATACCACCAAGATGCATCTTCTTTTCCGGAACCCAACTCTTAGAAACTCCAAAGTTAAGCGTGCTTGTCCTGGAGAAATCTAGGATGGGTGACCCCCTGGGAAGTTTTTCAGGGAGCGCGTGAGTGAGGACAAAACATGCCGAAAAGACATGTGGTGGTTTGTGAGGCCAGTCCATCAGATCTAATAGCGTACCGACTCCGGGATTCCGAGGCGGGGCATTACATTGAACCACTTGACCTTGCTAGGAACCTGACCTTGACATCTAACCAGAAACGATTCCTTCATCTCCCCGTCTAGTCGTAGTCACCTTTGTTCGCGGGAAAAATCGTTGCTTTCTTCACTGATTCCATTGCTATCTTAGATAACAGCTTTTTGAGTTACAAAGATCCGGTCTTTTTGTAAGATCCGGTTACAATGAAAATCAAATAAAAGAAAAGAAAAATTACAACTTTTTATCCTTGTTTGTCGAACAAATCACGAGCTCCTGTTTTGCGGTCGCTCGCTTGCGTGGGTTGTTTACCTGCGCCGGGGTTTATCCGTGGACCACCGCGAGATCTAGATCCGGTCGGATCTACGTAGTACGACGGGTATTATTTCACGAAGGAAATAATAGCCGGGGAGGATTATTTCACCAAGGAAATAATCTCCCAAACCTCGGGATTAAAGACCAAGCTTTGATCCGGAGTATGCCTGCGTAGTCACCTTTGTTCGCGGGAAAAATCGTTGCTTTCTTCACTGATTCAATTGCTATCTTAGATAACAGCTTTTTGAGTTACAAAGATCCGGTCTTTTTGTAAGATCCGGTTACAATGAAAATCAAATAAAAGAAAAGAAAAATTACAACTTTTTATCCTTGTTTGTCGAACAAATCACGAGCTCCTGTTTTGCGGTCGCTCGCTTGCGTGGGTTGTTTGCCTGCGCCGGGGTTTATCCGTGGACCACCGCGAGATCTAGATCCGGTCGGATCTACGCAGTACGACGGGTATTATTTCACGAAGGAAATAATAGCCGGGGAGGATTATTTCACCAAGGAAATAATCTCCCAAACCTCGGGATCAAAGACCAAGCTTTGATCCGGAGTATGCCTACGTAGATCTGAGATTCGGTCCTCTCGAACTCTTGCCTTATTTGGCGTTGACGATCGCCGAGCACCGGATCTGGATGAGCAAGTCTTCAAAGTCCCAAAGCTTAAATCTTTTTTAGATCTGAGCTTCGAATCCAGCAGGGCTTCGCCTCCAAAAAATCCAACCTTTGAAAATGAACACTCAAGGGCCTATTTATAGGCTCTCAGATCTGTGCCCGGGCACAGATCTGACCGGCCACCTAGCCACCTATAGGTGGCTAGGCTTTGGCCGAGCCACCTTGTAGGCATCGAAAATTACCTATAGGTCTCCACGAACGGTTCAGTGTTAAAGAGCGACGATGAACATCACTATCCGATCCACAGGAGTGAAGTGAATCGACGAACTACGTGAGCTGATAGGATTTCGGAACAACGAAGACCCGGGCCAATCGGGAACCCGGCGATGTTCACAAAAAGGACAATCCCCTTCATGTCTCGATCACTCTACAGATAGTCCAACCACCGAAACGGATCGAACTCTTCGTCACGCATCCAACGCATTTGGAATCACTCAAATCCGAGTTCGGGCGAAGAATTTACGGCGAAAACAATCGAATACACCTTAACGGAGTCTCAGGAATTCCAAAACACCCCAAGGGGTGTCTCAGAAATTCTGAGACACCCCAGGGGTGTCTCGGAAATTCCAAGACACCCCAAGGTGTCTCGAAAATTTTCGAGACACCCCAAGGTGTCTCGGAAATTTCCGAGACACCCTAGGGTGTCTCGGATTTTTCTGAGACACCCAGGGGTGTCTAGGCCCCCCTAGGTGCTCCTATTGCCTATAAATAGCCCCCTTGGGCCTCATTTTTGTAGATCGTGATTTTTGGAGAAGATTGGCGAAGCCCTGCTGCAGTGAAGAGTGATCGAGCGCTTCAACCGAGGAGGAGAGAGGTCTTCATCAGATTCTTCATCACCCGTCCCCCCTTTTCCTTAGTATTACCCTTCGCCGGTAATCACTAAGAAGAGCAGATATCTCGTTTTAGCCGAGATAGACGCTTCAGGCTTCTAGATCTCACGCGGATCAACGAAGCTCTGTCCAATTTTTCCGGAACAGATCTGAGTGCCAGGTAGTCCACGGATATTGACGTCCCCGTCACAGGCAAAAGACCCACGCAAGCAAGAGACGATAAACGGATCTTGCGTTTGTTTTGAAGAGAGTTGTAATTTTTGTTTTCATTGTGTAAGAGTCTTATAAAAAGACGATCTTTTCTTGTTTCATCGTAACGACTGAAGTTGTAATGAATACAGCAATGAATACAACAACTTTCTCCGCAAACAAGCTGGCGACCACAGTGGGAGCCAACGGCCTCGCTGCCGAGGCCGTCGTGACGCAACCGGCATTCAAGATCCGGGTGAATGAAGAGATCGAATACGAGTTCGATCAACAAAAGTTCGAAGAGTACCTCTCTTCCTCCTTATCAAAGAGGACGCGCCAAAGATGGCGTCAACGCCTTGCTCGTCAGATGGCCAAGGCTTTGGAGCCGATGGACGGGATCCGCTACAATGAAGATCTCAAATCCAGACAGCACCAAGAGCAACAACGGTACGTAACCAACTCCTCCTCTAAGGCAGAAACGAACGAATGGGTTCGTGTCACGAGGACTCGCTCAACCCTCGAAGAGCGAATCAAGAAGCGCCGCGTACTGCTTGCGCATGCCCGAGCTCTCCTACAGAAAGCGGAGGAGATGCAGAAAGAAGAGACGGTTAAGAACCCGTCAAAGCTCAAGCAGGTATGGGTGCTAAAGACAAAGCCAGCGCCTAAGACGAGAGCTGAAGATGTTGCTGCCCAACCTTCATCAAATCCAGGTCCCGTTCCCCTTGCCCCCGCACATTCGGCGGAGTCAGGTAAGAACACGGATCCTTCAACATCCAGGGTTCCTTTGAAAGGTCGCCTCGGTCCCTTACCGGGGAATCGAGGTAAAGTACCTATCAAAGAGCGATTGGGTCCGTTGAAAGGTCCCCAAATGATAAACCCGACTGGGGGTTGTTCTAATTCCCCCAAGATAGATAACAAAGGGAAAACCCCTATTGCCGACCGCATCGGGTTGCGTGTCGAAGTGCAAGAGCCCGTTAAGTCTTTACGCTCACAAAAGCGTAGACTGGAACGAGCGACTTTTGAGAACGCTAATAAAGCGTCATATCCCCAGAAGGAAGCATATTCGTCTGATGATGATAGTGTTATACCTGGGAAATCGTGCCAACACTCTATAGGTTGCTCCAGTTATCAAACTGATGAGTTGTACTATAGAGCTAGGGGTGCGAGTAAGTCTTGGAAGCGAGACGCACGAGACACGGAACCTCACTGTCCGTGTACCAACATCATCAGGGCGGTGTTATCAGAATGTTGTTGCTCTGAAGCCCCAAGGAGAGTTTCGGTGTTCAAGAGAATTTCCACCGGAACGTCTGAGACTAAGCCTAGGCGTTTCCGACGAAGAAGAAGGATAGTCGAGGACGGAGAATTTCCGAAGGTCACCACTAATATGACCAGCAAAGGGACATTGACGGGGGATAATCCCGAGTCAACTCCGCTAGTACCCTGGTATTTAACTCATCTGCAGTCCGGAACCATTACACGAGGGACTTATAGTAGGGTTCGGACGAGATTACCGTCAGAAGACGAAGGATCAGATGCCTGCTCTGCGATTGCATCGGACAACACAGTATCCAGCGAGGGACAACCCCGCGAGGTGCTCATGATAAGCGCTGAACAAGTAAACAAGATGCTTGAAGATGCCCTGGCTCGGCAGAAAGAAAGCTTCAAGTTCGAGATGGAGATGGCCATGCAACAGATGAGAGAAATGCATGATCAGCAGATCGCGGCTCTGACAACTCATCAAGAAGAGCCCACTCGACCCAATCATCAGAATCAAGATGAGAATGAACGGGAAGGGAATAATGTCAACATAATTATTCCCCCTGTCAACAACGACAATGGAGGTGGTCCTGTAGATGATAATGCAAAAGAGGACCACGTTACCTCTCCCCAAAGCCACTCGAAGACAGATACGAGTGAAGACAAGAAGATGAAGGACTTGGAAAGCAAAATCAACGCGTTAATGAACGCTCAAGAGGTGAAAAGGTCCGGCATACCATGTCCATATCCAAGGGAGTGGGAATCGATTCCATATCCGGCAAAGTTCAATTTAATCAACTTTACGCCATTTGATGGAAAGGGTTCCCCTACCCAACACTTAATATATTTTAAGTCTCACTTAGGAATAATCTCCGGCAATGAACCCTTGATGGTACGGTCATTCGTTGGCACTCTTCGCGGAGCGGCCTTCGATTGGTATCGTCGCCTCAAGCCGGGGAGCATCAGCAGTTGGGACGACATGGAGGACATGTTTCTGACAAACTTCTTCGACGACGACACTGAGGTCTCAATCGGCACTCTGTTTGATGAGAAGCAGAAGAATGGGGAGACAGTCGAAAACTTTATGAAGAGAATCCGAAATAAAGCAATGAATTGTAGGGATCCAGTCAGCGAAGATTTCATCCTCGAGACCTGTCACAACAATCTGTCCTTGGACATCCTCGAAGCTATGGGAATGGCGCCACCAAAGACCTGGAAGGATCTGAATCCGTGCGGAGTACGCAGAACGAAGCTGAACGATTTCCTCAAAAGGAAGAAGGCGGAAAGGGGGTCAAAATAGTAATAGATCCGCTCCGCCAACCATAAACTTCGCCCCTAAAGGAAAGGAAAGAGCACATTGACCAATGCCGTGAACACGATCGAAACGTTTCGAGTGCAGCGCAGCCGACAACAGCAGCAGCACAAAGGCGCTCAACAATCAAAGGTTGGCAACAGCAGACCCCGAGCGCCAAAAGGCCTCGGAGCCAAAGAGTTTCCCAAAAGTTTATTCGTTTAAAGAGTGATGGAAGTTCCCCGGTATCTTCAAGTACCTACATGAGAATAACAAGATTCAAATTAGGATCAGGCAAGATGCCCAACAGAGAATCAAGTTGAACCGAATATACTGCTGCATTCTTCACATAGAGCGGTGCACCATACCCTACCAAAGCCTGAATACTATTTTGGCTCCTTAAGGACAGATCCAAGCTCTAATCGACGTGCGGTGTCATTCAACAATGAAATGCAGCCCGAAGGAGAAGGGAGTGGGAGTAAATACAGTATCGATCAGCTTCGGTTCTGTTCCCTTAAACTGGTTCCAGCATGAACCAGTAATAAATGCAGCAGTAAAGACGGTGAACGATGATCCTCACAAACAGCGCCAGAAAGGACTTGTGCCACACAAAGCCCCTAATGGTGAGATTCTTTGGGTTCATCCAGATTTGATCGGAGATGAGCAATGGACTGGAACCTCTTCCAAGAAAAAGTCAAAGGGAAAAGGTAAATCCTGTTATGGAGCTTCTACTGTTCCAGGAGAAGATGACGACAGAATTCCAGCCTTCCCACTTTCTGAAGATGAGCAGGAAGCCTTCGCCACCCGGAGCGGGAATGAGTATCACTACAAGTACCCGGATGCTTCCGAGCAATTAGGTACCAAAACCCCTCCTTCCAAGACATTGGCAGAACTGGGAATAGCAGCAATTCCCCCAACGCCTGTAGCGACGGAGAAAATCCAGCAGAGCCTCCGCAGCAAGAAGCCCAGAACCCGAGGCAGTCTCGATTCAATCATCCGATTGGGAGAGACAAACCGGGAAATGCAAGCTCTCCGCCCCATTTTGACATCATGGCGTAGTTAGCCAATATCCCGGCTAGGATAACCCTATACGAGCTGTTGCGTCTTTCCAAGGATACAAGGAAAGCATTACAAGAGGCCTTGAGTGACTCTGAAGCTTTTCTAACTCGAATCAAGCCATCTCCTGAAGGACCAGAGCCGTCAGCTCAACACTGCAATCTCGCGGCGCATCATTTTCCATGCATCTCTTTTACCAAAGAAGACATGCAGACGAAGAACTCAAAGCATGATCGGCCTTTGTATTTCACAGGGCACATTGGCTCCAGCATGGTCAACCGGATCCAAGTTGATCCGGGTTCTGCTGTTAGCATCATGCCATTCCGATTGATGCATCATCTCGGAATCCCGACTAGCAAATTAGCCTCCACCGGCACTACGATTTACGGATTCGACACCAGTGGGTCTAGACCCTTGGGGAAGATTCGAATCAAATGCCAGATCGGGGATTTAAAATCAGAAGTTACTTGCTATGTAATTGATGCAGAAACGTCCTATAACTTACTGTTGGGTCGACCTTGGATCCACGGTAACCTTATAGTCCCGTCAACTCTGCATCAATGCCTCAAGTACGTGGACTCAAATAATGAAGTCAAGACAGTGGTCGCTGATAAGCAACCGTTTAAGGGATTAGAGAACTATTTCACTGATTCCCTTCTATACGGCGCATGCCAGATTGGGGATTTAAAATCAGAAGTTACTTGCTATGTAATTGATGCAGAAACGTCCTATAACTTACTGTTGGGTCGACCTTGGATCCACGGTAACCTTATAGTTCCGTCAACTCTGCATCAATGCCTCAAGTACGTGGACTCAAATAATGAAGTCAAGACGGTGGTCGCGGATAAGCAACCGTTTAAGGGATTGGAAAACTATTTCACCGATTCCCTTCTATACGGCGCTGAATCCGATACTGAATCACCGGCCCAAGGAACGGACAGCGGAGATGAAGCTGATACCGAAGCTGGGTTTGATTATGATGGTGGTTTTGTACTTAATGACATTGTACCCATTGTAATCAATCTTGATGATGAAGAATCATCGGAGAATAGTTGTAATTGGCAACTTGCCGAAGAACTATCAATAAACGATGATTTAGAGTATTCGATGTGTCTTGATAATGTCACTAAAAAGCTTTATGATAACCCTGATTTGTATATGCCTCTTCAATCATTTTGCATGACAAAAAAGCAGGTACAAGATCCATGCGGAGCAACACTTGTCATCCCCTCGGGAATAGGGGGTGGAAAAGAAGTCGTCTACGGCAAAGGAAAAGAAGCTCCGATACCTGATCACTTCGAGAAAGACGATGATGATAAACCTACTCCTCACTTATTTAGGTATGACGCGAAAGCGCGCGATCTAATGGAGAAGTATGGATATGACTTCACACTCGGAGAGGGTCTTTGCTTTGGTCAAGGTTCACGAGTTCCACCTCGAATGGCCTATGTACCGAAGGGAAAACCCGATGATTATTATCGCTATAAAAGAGGTCTTGGCTATGTCTCCTCATCCGACGACGAATGTTGCTGGCAAATCATCGATCAGATTGCTAACAAGGCTAGAAAAGGATACTCTTCCGACGCTTCGGCTTGGGATTCCGACGCTAGCCTTGGTGAAATGTTCAAAAAGTTGATGTCGAACATGGTTACGGTCGATCCTACCACAATAGAAGAAGATGATCAGATGCCGACATGGGAAGATCCGTGGGTTCATCACTTAAACATGCAGTACGGTGATAGGTTTGAGCAAAGAGAACCTCCTACCGAAGATCAAGTAGTCCAAGTGAATATGGGAAGTGAGGAAAATCCTAAGCCGATATTCATTAGCGACAGTCTCCTACCCGAGGAGAAAGAAGAATTAATCTCTCTTATCAGGGAGTACATCGATGTGTTCGCCTGGAATTACGAAGACATGCCAGGGATCGATCCAAATGTAGCAGTGCATCACCTTAATATTAAGTCGGATGTCAAACCTGTCAAACAACAACAAAGACGGTTTCGTCCGCAAATGATGGAGGCGATCGAAGCTGAGGTTAAAAAGCTTCTAGACTCGGGCTTCATTAGGGAAGAGCAACATCCAGAATGGCTTGCCAACATTGTCCCGGTCCTTAAAAAGAACGGGAAGATCAGGGTCTGTATTGACTTCAGAGACCTCAACACTGCTTGCCCAAAAGATGATTTTCCCCTTCCCATCACGGATGTTATCATCGACAATACGTGCGGATTCGAGAGGATGTCTTTCATGGATGGTTTCTCTGGTTATAACCAAATAAAGATGCATCCAGATGATAAAAAGCATACCGCATTTAGAACACCTCTCGGCGTCTTCTGCTACACGGTTATGCCCTTCGGCTTGAAGAATGCAGGTGCTACATATCAACGAGCCATGTCAAAGATCTTTCAGGAGCATCTCCGAAAGACTGTCGAATGCTACGTAGACGATCTGGTCGTGAAAAGTCGTGATAAAAAGGATCACATCAAAGACTTGAAGACCATGTTCGACTTAATGCGAGCCCATCAATTGAAGATGAATCCTACCAAGTCTTTCCTCGGAATGTCTAGTGGTAAATTCCTGGGATTCGTCGTCACCACCAAAGGTATTCACATCGATCCTGATAAGGTAAAGGCGATTAATGAATTACAGCCTCCGAGAAACCTCAAGGAGCTCAGAGGATTGCAAGGGCGATTAGCTTATATTCGTCGATTCATCTCGAACCTCTCAGGAAAATGCCAACCATTTTCCAAGCTCGCAAAGAAGGGCGTTATTTTTTGTATGGGATGACGCTTGTCAAAAGGCATTCGAGGGTATTAAGGAATATCTCTCGAAACCTCCTGTACTCGTTGCACCTAAATCGGGCAAACCGTTCTTGATTTATGTCAAGGCGACGAGCCACTCATTAAGTGCATTACTTGCACAGGATGATGATACCCAGGAAAACATGTGATGCCTCGCGCCTACTCGCTAACCGAGCCATGCTCGAATAATGTAGCAGAGTATAACGCATTGATTATAGGACTCAATTTCGCTAAGGAGCTGGGGGTTGAGTATCTCGAGGCTTTCGGTGATTCTCAGCTAATAGTCAAGCAAGTCCAAGGAGAATATGAAGTCCGAAGTCAAGATTTGATACCATACCATAAGATGGCAGTGGAGATGGCAGAATCATTCGAAGGATTCTTTATCGAACATATTCCACGACTACAGAATACCTATGCAGATGCGTTAGCAGCATTGGCCGTATCTCTGGCACAACCTCCCGAAGCAGAGCAGTTTGTTACGGTAAGAACTCACCAACTCCTAGTACCGCTTTACAATGAAGATGCCAAGGAAGAAGAGGTTCAAGAGGCGCACGCTACTCGAATCGAGTTCGAACCACGAGATTGGCGTTTCCCCATCATCGACTACGTCTTGCATGGAATCTTGCCAGAAGATGTGAAGGAAAGAGAGTCGATCCGACGAAGAGCACCAAGATTCTACTATAACACGGAGAATCGAACGTTGTACCGCAGGGGGTACGATGGTTTGCTATTGCGTTGCTTATCGGCGAAAGAGGCTGAAGAAGTCCTTAGGGAGGCGCACGAAGGAGAGTGTGGCGCACACCAACCTGGTCCCAAGCTTTACGATCGCATCAGAAGAATGGGGTATTTTTGGCCTTCCATGATGAGGGATGCAATCACGTATGCCCGAAAGTGTAATGCATGTCAAATACACGGGAATTATATGCATCAACCTCCGGAGCATCTACATCCTTCGGTTACGTCATGGCCGTTCGAGACTTGGGGAATGGACATTGTTGGCCCGATAAATCCCCCATCAGTCAAAGGCGACCGGTTCATCCTGGCAATTACCGATTACTTCTCCAAATGGGCTGAAGCAGTTCCACTCAGAGAAGTTAAAACGAGCAACGTCATTGCATTCATCAAGCACCACATCATCTATAGGTATGGTGTTCCAAGACGAATCATACATGACAACGGTCCTCAGTTTGTCAGCAACGCCTTCATAAGGTTCTGCGAAAAGTTTAAAATCCAGGATATCTCGTCAACGGCTTATAATCGCACATCAAATGGATTAGCTGAAGCCTTCAACAAGACTATCATCAAACTCTTGTCAAAAATCGTGAAAACTAATAAACGAGACTGGGATGACAAGCTTGGCGCGGCTCTATGGGCCTATCGGACCACGGTGCGCACACCGACGGGAACAACCCCGTATTCACTGGTATACGGATGTGAAGCTGTTCTTCCATTGGAGATCCAAATCCCGTCTCTTCGGATCGCTCTTGCAACCCAGATGACGACCGAAGAACAACATCAGAAACACCTCGAAGAACTCGAGAGGCTCGATGAAGAGCGCCTGGAAGCTCAACAGCATATTGAGTTTTACCAAGCTAGAATTTCTCGAGCCTTCGACAAAAAAGTTCAACAGAGAAGCTTCAAGGAAGGAGATCTGGTCCTCACTACTCGCCGACCGATAATCCTTAACTCCAAGAAAAAGGATAAATTTGAACCCAAATGGGAGGGACCATTCGTAGTGGAGACAGTCTACTCGAGTGGCACATATCGCCTTGTCACCAAGGACGGTGACCGGCTTATGATGCCGAGAAACGGCAAGTTCCTGAAAAAATACTATCCTTAGTATCTTCAGGATAACCAATGTATCGGGAAGTTCCCAGAAGAATACCACATGGGATTGACGAAGGAGAAATCTACATTCGAACTCTGAAAGTCAGAATGTCTCTTCTTATTTTTATCAAGATTCTCCAACTCTTATGAGTTATTTTTGTGAGATGAGATCTAATCCTCTGATAGGTTAATCTTTCCTCACCAAACCATCCGCTGATCAAATTAAACGACAGTGGATCCACCAACATTTCCATCTGCCCGTCGTTGGCATTTCTCAGACTTAACGTGCTAGGTCCTAAACGCCTAGCATTAAAGTCTCCCTTTGAGTGAGAATACGAGTTGGCACTCTCTTTGCTACCCGTATTCCACTTTCTTTGCTTTCTGGTCAAACCTATAAAAGTTAGGGCCCAGTTAGGGTCATCTCAAACTCTTGCTTTCTGGTCAAACCTATAAAAGTTAGGGCCAAAGCCAAATTCCTCTCTCGATTCCTTCCATGAACGAGAGGTCCACTTTCAATTGGAACAGTCAAACCTATAAAAGTTAGGATTGTTCCCGATCTCGCTTAGTGAAGCCTACAGATAGTCAAGACTAAGGTCGAGTCATTCATTTTCGATAAACGAAAAAAAAATCCACCTTTGTCCCCTTTTCCACCAAACCTATAAAAGTTAGGGTTGAAATTGGGTTTCCTCCTCAATGAATGAGGGGTTCTTTGGGTTCAAATGACCAATCCTATAAAAGGTAGTGTCGTTCGAACTTTTCCGATTCTCGGAGTGGAGATCCCACTCTTAGTTTCATCCTTCCGGATTCTGGGGGTGGAGATCCCACCTCGAGTTTCCTTTCCAGCTGAAGATAGAATATAAAATTCTTCCTCTTCAGCACCGGGAGATAGAATATAAAATTCTTCCTCTCCTCGGACCTTTCCGATGCTCGGAGTGGAGAACCCACTCCCAGTTCATCATTCCGGATTCTGGGGGTGGGGGATCCCACCTCAAGTTCCATTTCCAGCCGAAGATAGAATATAAAATTCTTCCTCTTCAGCACCGGGAGATAGAATATAAAATTCTTCCTCTCCCGTTTCTCAATCTGTCTTTGCTTTTAGAAAAGACACGATTGTCAAATCCGGGCACTCGATGCACGGGGAATTTTATCCCGAAGCCTGAGTAGGGATAAGTCAACGCCTAACACGCGTTGCCGGGTAGTCTATTCCCGTAAGAAAGACGAAGTCTATGTATTCAAAATCATAGCATTAAGTCTAAGAGAAGCAATTCTCTTAGCACAACGTTACATGTGAAACGGGTTTTAATAATTCACATGCTAGCCCGATTCAAACGGTAATCGGTAAAGGCACATCAAACCCGTTGATGGCTGGGGGTTTGCCAAAAATCCCAAAGCCTATGTCTAACACACATGGCCGGTTAGTCTTTGACCGTAAAAAGGACAAAAGACCACATATTCAACATTGTGGCAGGTTGTTATTAATAACACCATAATCCGTGCCTCACACGCACGGGGAATTTTATCCTGAATCCTAAGTAAGGATAAGTCAGCGCCTAACACGCGTTGCCGGGTAGTCTATTCCCGTGAGAAAGACGAAGTCTACGTATTCAATATCGTAGCACTAAAAGGGTTAACTCTTTTAGCTTAAACGTCACATAGGAGCGGACTTAAACAATCCGCATGCTAGCCCGACTCAAACGGTAGTCGGTAAAGGCTAATCAAATCCGTTGAAGGCTGGGGATTAGCCAAAAATCCTAAAGTCAACGCCTAACACGCGTCGCCGGGTAGTCTATTCCCGTGAGAAAGACGAAGTCTACGTATTCAATATCGTAGCACTAAGAGCGTTAACTCTCTTAGCACAACGTCACATGCGGAACGGACTTAAACAATCCGCATGCTAGCCCGACTCAAACGGTAGTCGGTAAAGGCTAATCAAATCCGTTGAAGGCTGGGGATTAGCCAAAAATCCTAAAGTCAACGCCTAACACGCGTCGCCGGGTAGTCTATTCCCGTGAGAAAGACGAAGTCTACGTATTCAATATCGTAGCACTAAGAGCGTTAACTCTCTTAGCACAACGTCACATGCGGAACGGACTTAAACAATCCGCATGCTAGCCCGACTCAAACGCCAGCTGAAGATAGAATATAAAATTCTTCCTCTTCAGCACCGGGAGATAGAATATAAAATTCTTCCTCTCCCGTTTCCTTTCCAACTAAAGATAGAATATAAAATTCTTCCTCTTCAGCACCGGGAGATAGAATATAAAATTCTTCCTCTCCCGTTTCTCAGTCTGTCTTTGCTCTTAGAAAAGACACAATTCTCAACTTCCAATCCGGGCACTCGATGCACGGGGAATTTCATCCCGAAGCCTAAGTAGGGATAAGTCAACGCCTAACACGCGTTGCCGGGTAGTCTATTCCCGTGAGAAAGACGAAGCCTATGTATTCAAAATCATAGCACAAAGCCTCAGAGAGTTTACTCTCTTAGCACAACGTTACATGTGAGACGGGTTTAATAATTCACATGCTAGTCCGATTTCAAACGGTAATCGGTAAAGACATATCAAACCCGTTGAGGGCTGGGGGTTTACCAAAAATCCCATAAGTCTGTCATTCAAAAAAAAAAATATACAGAAAAAATCACAAGAAAGAAGCAAATGCGGAGTTTCTATTAATAGACCGAGTCAACTGTCATTCGGAAGAAATACAGAAAAAATCACAAGAAAGAAGCAAATGCGGAGTTTCTATTAATAGATCGAGTCAAAAGCATACAACAAAAAGCTCGTTAGCCCGAAGGCAGCTGGCGGCTGAGAATATGAGACTTTAAGCTAAAAAGTCTATCTACATAACTCCGCTCAAGTCTCGCCTGCAGATCAGCTCGGGCAGATTCCTCAGAACTGCTTAAAATCTCCGCGGCTTTACTCTTCAGCTTCATCAGTCTCTCCTGGGTGGATCCGAGCTCCTCGAGTGCCTGTTCACGAGAACGCTCTAGTCCAGCCAGGTCATCTACAATAAGAGCAGTAGATTCCTCAACGCACTTCAAGGCCTCTTTCAACCTAGTCATTTCCTCGCGGTTCGAGTCCAAAGAGCGGAGTATCTCAGCTCTCTCCGTATCTTTCCTCGCCACGTTAGCCATTAGCTCGCACCCGATGGAAGATCTCAGGTCACGCCACTGTGCCAGCCTATGCTCCAACTGAGAGGACACGAAAGAAGAAACCCCGTTAATCTCCAATTACTTCAACTCTCGTATCTCTGACTCCAGGGCAGCGAAATCGGCAGTAAAGGAATCGGCCAAATCCGGGTATCCTTCTTCCCTCATCATCATCATGTGGTGAGAAAAGGAACGCCTAAACTGATCGAAGCCGCCTCCTCTGTGAAGAAGCTTCTCGATCAGGCCGTTATAAAAGGCGGTGAAGAAGCTGAGGTCCGTACGAAAAGCCTCTCTGTCAGGATCAGTATCGACCAAAAGGGCGCGGACACGCTCGTATAGGGAAGATCGAGATCCTACAAGCAACAACACAGAAATTCAGCGGACTATCGAATACGATAGGGAAATTCAAAAGGCAAGTTCTGAGCATACCAACGCCAACGGACGTCCCCTCAGGCTGAGGTATGCCCCCGTCCTCAGATGCAGTCGGAATGCCAAGAGTCATAAGAGTATCGGCCCAAGCGGCTGGTCCTATAGTGGCACCCTCTTATTAGCCAAAATGAAAATTTAGACAAATAAGGAGGATTGGGATAATAAGGTCATCTGCATACCTGTAGGTCTATCATCCGTAGGCATCTGAGGAATGCCAGGAGTCATAAGAGAATCAGTCCCGGTGGCTGGTCCTATGACTGCACTCGTATATTAGTCAACAGTCAGATGAACATAGAAAAGTACAATATCCCTAAATCGTATGCGTACCTGCGAGTCCGTCACTCCGAGGCAAGCCAGATATGCCAGGAATCGATATTGGGCTAATCCCAATGGTTGGCGCTGTAATATTAATCATTCGTTAGTCAGATAAAAGATCAGGCAAGATGAAGGGAATCAGATATATACCGGTGAATGAATCATTCCCAAAGAATGGTCTCTTGGTTCCTCTGGTAGTCTGTTCAGCCAGCATGTCTGCTAATAAGCTAGCATCAGGTTTCGAGAAGCTTGGTACAGGAGCACACCCCCGCTCCTCGAAACCTACATCATGACAGGCTCCATCCTCAGCTGGCCTTTCCATCGCGACATCTGCAGGGTAGCCTGAATGTTGGGAGATGAGGAAAGCTCAAAAATACTTGTAGCAAAAAAACGGAAGATCTTCCTTCCCCATGCTTGAGGAAAGTAACATTGGATGTAGATATACCTGAATGCTTGAGGAAAGTAACATTGGATGTAGATATACCTGAATATGGGACTGTGGGCTCAACATTATTCATCTACTCAAGATCGATGTTTAGATCGATGCCCAGAGACCCATCATGAAGGGCGTCGCACATTTGCTGCATAAAGCAATCCATGTTATCAACACCAGGAGATTCCGGACCAGGTGGGAGTTCGCCCTCTTCGAAGAACCCTGGAGCATAAGACATGATTACGAATCCCAAAAGGTAAGTCACTTTAAAGCAATGAAAATAAAGGTTACCTTCCCCTCCATCGGCGGTGCTTCCTAAGTCCACTCCATAAGGACGCTGACCGTCGTGGGGTTTATGTGCGGTCTTCTTCCTCTTCAGGGCACCAACCCTCCTAGGACCGACGGGTCGATCATGCACAGGCTTGTCACACGTTTCAGCGTGTGTAGGAGCTGGTGGCTCATGATCGTCAACTGTCCTACCTAAAGTGACAATGGTCATTTCATTAAACGAACAAGAGCTGTCGCTTATACCAATTAGAATGGAGAAGGAGAATCAAAGAAGCAGGACAAACCGGTATCGAGTTCTTCTCTGTCGGTATCTGCATCCACATATTCTTCCTCAGAGGTCTCGTCGTCGTCACCCGTAGGAAGGAGCTCTTCATCACCTTGGAGAGGAGATTCGGCATGCCCCTTTCTCTGCTTCTGAGCAAGCTCAGCCCTGCGAACAGCCATCATAGCAACCTGGACCAAGTGCTCGGACTGTAACTCTGAAAGGCTCCTTACACCTATGGATTCATAGGCGGAAAGGAACCACTTGCAACTAAAGAAAGTGGTCAGCGGCTTACGCCTATATGAAGGAAGAGCAAAACGGGCTCCAGTGCAGCCCACCATAGTCCATAGCCATGCTCGTACGCCATCAATAAGTCCTCCCTCAACCTGCAGGCTACGGCTCCGATTCCCGACATATACAGGGAAGGTAAGGCTCTATGTGGCATTGATTCTTCACCCGGAGGACAAGATACCCAACGCGGATGTTCACTAACCAGCGGAAACAACCAACGTCGAGAACAGTCCGGTCACTTCTAGGTTTCTCCTCGTCAATCAGCACGTCGCCATAGCGACCTGAAAACTGAGGAAAACACTTGAAGAACTCCCAACTCTTACGGACTCAAAGCTCTCGTTGAACATCACTGAATTTGTTCCCGAGCTATCTGCTCTTCTCTAACAGCTGCATGAAAGGAACGGGGACATCAACAACGCTGGGCGCCGACATCAAGTCAGGACGGTGAAGGACAAGCCACGCCATCAGATATGCGTAAGGAAGCTCGACCTTCGGACAAATAAGCTCAGTCGATGGTTCAGAACCCCTCTGTGTAAAACTACTGACTAGACACCTAAGCCCGCAATGGATGCCAGCAACCATCGCTGGGAGCAGGGAAATCTCTCTCCCGAAAGCTAGCTGAACTGCAGGGAAGAGCACCTCGACAGGTAGAGCGTCTGAAGGCTGGTGAGGGACAACACATTTTTTCAACCAAAGGGCAAGGTAGCCTGCTAGTAGAGTCTGGGGCCCAATGGACTTCTGTGCACGATAGAGAAAAGAGCGAAACTTGGTTCCCACAGGAAAAACTCCTTCAGCACTGGCGATGGTGTAAGAACGAGCCTCAGCCTTCTCCAACAACTCATTAATTGCAGAAGGGGTCAACACGTCTAATTCACGAATAGACTCGTCGGAACTACCCTCCAAGTTCTGGAACAAATAGCAAGCAAACTGCTTCAAGCTGACCTGCCTCTTCCTTTTCGCTAGAGCAGAAGTCTGGATCAAGGAGGTGTAATAGTGACAAGTGAGATCCCAGAGAGTGTCATACATATCGGGAGTATCTTTCTTCATACACTCCAATTGCTGGTTCGAGGGAAAATACTCCTGATACGGACAATCCCCCATCGGAAGACCAGAAACATGATGCATCTCATGCAAGGCCAACCCTAACTCGCCGCCGCTGGTCAGGAAGGTGTTACTGTCAGGCATGTATGTCTCTAATAACGCTAGGAAATGGCGACAGCTGACCGGGAGTCCATACATGGTGGCTCGTATAGGTGCATACAATCCACTGCTCTTCAAATCCCTCTCCCAGCGCGCCAAGACGAAACTGGTCATGCGTGCCCACCACCCCTTGCTGTAATCCGGGAGGTAACCGTCTCCCAAGAAGAGCCAGACGGTTACTCACAGTAGAAGCAGCTGCTGACACCTCGCCTGGGGGTGCAGTGTTAAGGCCCATAATCCCGGGTCGAAGACCACGAACGTCATGATACCCGTTAGAGCCAGGAGTCTTGTGGTGAGTGGCATATCCACACTGAACTCGCTCAGCATCTTCAGTAAGGTGCCAAGACATCTGTCGCTCCACGGCCTGCCCCTTCAAGTGACTGAAAGAATATTGGCGTGGAATCGAGGGGATGTACAAACAAGCTCCCTCGTCGAGAGTCAGCCAGTGCTCCTCGCCAAGGGTCAGCGTAGCAGGATCCTCGACATGATCCCCGAACAGGAAACTCGGCTTCTTTAAAGCCTGAGTGGAGGTAGAATCCGCGGTAAAGGAGGCATCTGTAATAAGCTGGCGCAAGCAATGGCGCCCTCCTTCCCGTATCAAGCGGCAAGATTCGTCTGAGCGATCTCTGTCGAACCGAGGAAGTGGACTAACGACCTGCCTAAGGAAAGCTGAAGAGAAGACCTCCCGACTACAACCGGTATTGGCGTGAGGAGGAAGGCTGCCCGCGGGAAACTCCACTACAATAAAGCACAAGGGTGGAGTCAGAAAATTCATAAGAAGAATGATAAGCTCATCCACGGAATAATTGGAGAGACGATTTTGAGCGTCCTACACTGGAAGAACGGTATGCATCATCACGTGAATAACGTGGTAACATACACCGAACTATAAGGTGTAGGATGACAAAAAATCGCCCCAATATACCAGAAGACTTGAATTGGCTAAGCAAGACAAGTCTGAAACCTTAACCCCCGCGAAGAGGGGTATCGGTTCTTCCTTCATGACCCGCAAAGAGGTCAATCAGGGATGCACTTCCTTCATGACCCGCGAAGAGGTCAATCAGGGATACGGAAAATGTAAATTCTCACCCCCAAAGAAAGAGGCCGCTGGAAAAGATGTCGCGGGAACCTCTTCCTCGCTGTGCTGCGAATGAGAACGACTCCTTCGAGGTCGAGGTCGGCGTGGAGACATTGAAAATCTGCAACGAAAAGCAGCAAGTCAGGCACAATCTAAAATATGAATACACGAAATTTAAAAGGGAAATTAAGAACTTTAATTAAAATCCTATGTATAAATAGGATTTCATAATTGAAGTCTAGTTAAACCTACAAATTTCGTGCATGCGAAACGATGATTGTTATTTTTCGCGGTGAATTTTGGTGAAATACCCAAAATACCCTTCGTGTTCAAGGCCAAATTCGGGTCAAGGACACGCTCGGGTTGGGTCATGGTCATCATATCTGATCATATAGCACCCCCCGATACCCTACAATTTTGGTTAATTTTACAAATAAACCCTTTTGTAAAATGAAGCCAAAATTGCAAATAAACCCCTTCACGAATTTCAATTCAACGTCCACATACCCTTATCAAAACTTTGGTTATTGGGTTGTGGTCTAAACTTTTGGAATTTCAGCCCTAAATTTCAGCCCTTTTGCAAATAAACCCCTCTACACTTTGTGGGTTGCTTTTTGCAAATTAACCCCTCAAACAACATTGGTCTTCTTGCATAAAGCACCCCTCAAATCTTCGACCAAGTGGACATGCAATCCAAAACCTAATTTCAGTCCCATTTTACATAAAGACCCCTACAAATTTCAGGCCAATTTTGCATAAAAGCCCCCCAAAAAATTCGGCCACATTGCCAATTTTGCATAAAAGCCCCCCAAAAATTCGGCCACATTGCAAATTTTGCATAAAACCCCCAAAGCTTTGTGCATCCACAACCCATCATCAAAGAGCCTATCTTTTAACTCATAGCATACCCCCATTACAAACATAAAGCTACAATCTTGTCAAAAAAAAGGAGATCTTGTAAAAGGGAACTTACCAAATCAAGAGGCTTTTCTTGAGCTTGAGGATGAAGGAGGAACCCTAGCTTGAAAGGAGATCAAACTCGGCCAAGAGGGGAACAAAAATCCGAAAACTTGGTATGGGTTTTGGAAAGGAACAATGGTGGAAGGATGAAAGGAAGAAGGAGTTTGAGAGGGATTTTCTTTCGAAAATTTGAAAAGAAGGGGGAAAACAAAAGAGGCAATAAAGCCAAAACAAGGGAGAAAGCTAAAAAGGGAAACAAACAAAAAAAGAAAAAGACAAAGAGAGGGGGGGTGTCTCGGCCCTAGAACTGAGACACCCTAGGGTGTCTCGGCCTTGGCCGAGACCTGAGACACCCTAAGGTGTCTCGGCTAAGGGTGAGACACCCACGGGTGTTTCGGGTCCCGTTTTGTCCCCGTACGCCAATTTTAGGCCCGAATTCGCCCGTTTTCGTCGATTATTGAATGTCTTGATGAAAATCGACACCAATCAACGTTCGACGATTCGAAACCCTAAGGGTCAACGCCGGTCAACGCGTAACCCTAGGTCAACGCCAGTCAACGCGTTGCAACCCAAGTCAACGTTCGACGATTCGAAACCCTAAGGGTCAACGCGTAACCCTAGGTCAACACCAGTCAACGCGTTGCAACACAAGTCAACGTTCGACGATTCGAAACCCTAAGGGTCAACGCCAGTCAACGCGTTGCGACCAGAGTCAACGTCTGACGATTCAAAACCCTAAGGGTCAACGCCGGTCAACGCGTAACCCTAGGTCAACGCCGATCAACACGTTGTAACCAAAGTCAACGTTTGACGATTCAAAACCATAGGGTCAACGCCGGTCAACGCGTAACCCTAGGTCAACGCCAGTCAACGCGTTGCAACCAAAGTCAACACCTGACGATCCGAAACCCTAAGGGTCAACGCCGGTCAACGTGTAACCCTAGGTCAACGCCAGTCAACGCGTTGCAACCAAAGTCAACACACGATGATCCGAAACCCTAAGTTAATACAATGTGAGGGAGGTAGTTCAAAGTCAACTCAATGACACGAGCCAAACTCAATTCATCAGCTGCAGACTCAAGACTCCGACGACGGCCAAGCGATAAACGCAGTGCCGGAAGAACTTCGGCTATTCGTCAAAGCATCGAATAGACCGAAAATCGAAGGAGCCAAGAGTTGAAGCTAACCACAGGTCCTTACGCCGACTGAAGGCCAGACCAATCACATCGGTGTAGGCATCGAAAATTGCCTATAGGTCTCCACGAACGGTTCAGTGTTAAAGAGCGACGATGAACACCACTATCCGATCCACAGGAGTCCAATTGACGTCATTGAACGATTGAAGTGAATCGACGAACTACGTGAGCTGATAGGATTTCAGAACAACGAAGACCCGGACCAATCGGGAACCCGGCAATGTTCACAAAAAAGGACAATGCCCTTCATGTCTCGATCACTCTACAGATAATCTAACCACCAGAGCGGATCGAACTCTTTGTCAATCTTCCAACGCACTTTGAATCACTCAAATCCGAGTTCGGACGAAGAATTTACGGCGAAAACAATCAACCATACGCAACGGAGCGTCTCAGGCTAAGTTGGGACACCCGGGGTGTCTCGGGAAAGTCGAAACACCCCAGGGGTGTCTAGGAAAAGCCTAGACACCCTAGGGGTGTCTCGGCTTGGCCGAGACACCCCTGGGGTGTCTAGGCTTTTCCTAGACACCCCTGGGGTGTTTCGACTTTCCCGAGACACCCCGGGTGTCCCAACTCAGCCTGAGACGCTCCGTTGCGTATGTTTGATTGTTTTCGCCGTAAATTCTTCGTCCGAACTCGGATTTGAGTGATTCAAAGTGCGTTGGAAGCTTGACGAAGAGTTCGATCCGCTCTGGTGGTTGGATTATCTGTAGAGTGATCGAGACATGAAGGGCATTGTAGCACCGATACGATCCTTCGGGGGATTCTTGAACTTGGGGAAATCCACGCTGCGGTGGGGCTTTACCGAAGGTTCGGGACCTGAAATTGACGAAGGTTGGAGAGCAATATTACCTGCTTTTACCTTAGGCGTTGATTTGGCCTTCGGCATCCAAACTCGTTCGGATCTCGGCGATCTCTTAACGGCCTCTCCCTTTAGCATTTCTCGTGCTTTTTGGACCAGGGCTCGGGCATGCGCACGCAAGGCGCAGCGCTTCTGGATTCGCTCCTCAATAGTAGAACGGGTTCTTTTGACATGAACCCATTTGTTTGTTTCTGCTTCGGAGGAGGGGCTGGTTGTTTGCCGTGGTTGCTCCTGGCGTTGCCTGGATTTTAGATCTACGTTATAGCGGATCCCATCCATTGGATCCAAAGCTTCGGCCAGCTGTCGAGCAAGACGTTGACGCTGTCTTTGTCGTGCTCTCTTTGATAATGCTGGAGCATCTTCAGAAGCCATCTCCTCGGCGGAAGAGGAGTCCGGATCTGCGATCTCGACCACGTTGGACGACGCGGGGACGTCACGTGGTGCAAGTGCAGCGGCGGCAACGGGGTCTTGGATTTTCGAGCTGAAGGACCTGCAAACATTTATGAGAGAGGTTACCTTTCTGTACCCGTTTGGAGAGGCGGATCTGGAGGAGGAGGAAGAGAGGTACTCTTCGAACTTCTGCTGATCGAACTCGCATTCGATCTCTTCATTCACCCGGATCTTGAATGCCGGTTGCGTCACGACGACGTCGGTAGCGATGCCGTTGGCTCCCACTGTGGTCGCCAGCTTGTTTGCGGAAAAAGTTGTTGTATTCATTGCTGCATTCATTACAACTTCAATCGTTACAATGAAACAAAAAGATAGCCTTTTTATAAGACTCTTACACAATGAAAACAAAAAAAATACAACTCTTTTCAAACAAACGCAAGATCCGTTTATCATCTCTTGCTTGCGTGGGTCTTTGGCCTGTGACGGGGATGTTGATATCCGTGGACCACCGGGCAATCAGATCTGTTCCGAAAGAATCGGACAGAACTTCGTCGATCCGCGTGAGATCTAGAAGCTTTAAGCGTCTATCTCGGCTAAAGCGAGATATGAGATCTTCTTAGTATTAACGCCAAGGGCTAATACTAAGGATCGGACGGGTGATGAAGGCTCTGATGTAGACCTCTCCTCTCCCTGTTGAAGCGCACGACCACTCTTTACTGCAGCAGGGCTTCGCCAAGGCTCTCCAAAATTCCTCCCTCCAAATCAAGGCACAAGGGGGGGGGTATTTATAGGTGAATGAGGGCTCTAGGGGGCCTAGACACCCCCTGGTGTCATCGGCCGTTTGAAGCGGGAATAAAATTTTGATCAAGGGTGGGTATTTATAGGTGAATGAGGGCTCTAGGGGGCCGAGACACCCCTGGGGTGTCTAGGCTTTTCCTAGACACCCCCGGGGTGTTTCGACCTCCCGAGACTCCGTTTGAGGTGATTCGGTTGTTTTCCCTGTAGATTCTTCGTCCGAACTCGGATTTGAGTGATTCTGGGTGGGTTGGATGCTTGACGAAGAGTTCGATCCGCTCTGGTGGTTGGATTATCTGTAGAGTGGTCGAGGCACGAAGGACGTTGTCCTTTTTGTGAACAGTGCCGGGTTCCCGATTGGTCCGGGTCTTCGTTGTTCCGAAATCCCATCAGCTCACGTAGTTCGTCGATTCACTTCAATCGTTCATCGACGTCAATTAGACTCCTGTGGATCAGATAGTGACGTTCATCGTTGATCTTTAACACTGAACCGTTCGTGGAGACCTATAGGCAATTTTCGATGCCTACATTCATCATTCGCTGCTGCTCTACATCATGAAAGTGCTTCCTAAGCATAGAAACATGAAATGCATTGTGTATACTAGACATTGATGCTAGAAGATCTAGTCTGTATGACACAGCTTCAATGCTCTCCAAAATCTGATATGGTCCAATGTATCTCGGCGTAAGCTTTTCTGTCTCCCGAATTGCTAAACATCTTTCACATGCGATACCTTCAGCCTAACCGAATCTCCAATCTGAAACGCTAAGGGTTTTCATCTCTTATTAGCATAGCTCTTTTGCCGACTCTAAACGGCTAGAATCCGATCTCTGGTCAATGTTACTTCCTCAGTAATCTGTCTCATAAGCTCTGGCCCAAGTATTAAACTCTTCTCCGGCTCTACCCAACATATAGGCGATCTGTAAGGCCTCCCGTACGATACTGCATACGGGGTCATACCAATTGTCACTTGATAATTATTGTTCTAAACGAACTCTATCAATGAAATATGATCCTCCCAGCTACCTTGAAAATCAAATAACACAAGCCCCCAATTTGTTTTCCAACATCTGATTTACTCTCTCCGTCTGACAATCCGTCTCAATTTGATACTGTCGTATCTGGAACTCCACAAAGTTGAATAGTCTCCTGAATAAATATCCTCCCTGGAATAAAATGTGCTGACTTTATCAGTCTATCAACTATCACCCCAAACCGAATCATTCTCTTTCTTCGACTTCGATAACCCTACAATAAAGTCCATAGAAATGTCCGTCCACTTCTACTCCGAAATGGGTAAAGGCTGATGTGTTCCTGTTGGTCTCTGATGTTCCGCCTTTACTCACTGACAGGTAAGATACTTAGCTACATACTCTGAAATCTTCCAACGCATATCACTCTATCCAAGAGTGTCTCTTTAGGTCCTTTTACATCTTAGGGGTCTCTGGATGCACTGTGTACCGAGTACGATGTGCTTCATCTAGCGACTCCCTCTTAAGCTCTGCATTGGCTGGCATAACCAACCTGTCCTTCATCTGTAGACTTCCATATGCTCCAACGGTCCAATCAGTCTTTGGCTCTTTGTAAATTTCCTCCTTTTGGATCTGAATTCAATAGTTTTCTTACTGAGTTCTAATAACTCTGACACTCCAAGCTGGCTGCACTGATACAGCTCCCTACAATGCACTGGTTCTACCAATCTCATGTCTAAAATCACACTGGCTAAGGGTGAGAATATCTCAATACAACGAGCACCTCTAAGATGAAACCCGATGTTGACGTTTCTTACTCAAGTCATCTGCTACGACATTTTCCTTCCCTAGATGATACTGAATCGCAGACTCGTAGTCCTTGATAAACTCAATTCACCTCCTTTGTCTCTGGTTGAGTTCCTACTGAGGAAAAAGAAATCATCGTGGAGTCCTAATAATAAACTGCTAATAATATCTATAAATAGCTGTTAGAACAACTCCATCAAGCTACGGCTCTCCGTGCACCTGGCTCGTTACCTGAAAGTGGGGAAACAACGAGCGTCAAGCGCTAGCGAGTAACATCTCAACTAACCCCAGGGGAAGGGCTAGAAGGATATGAAAGTAGCGGATAATACATGTAGATAGTCAAACATCAACTCTAAAATAAAATGGAAGTTTGATATTTAGGAATTTACAACATGTGCATGGGTAACTCTAATCCCATAAGCTCATATTGTAAATAGCTAAATACCAAATCCAAACTACAACATGGAGTAATAACTCCATCTCTAACCAAACCATCAATAATCTGTCATATGTCAAAATATGTCAACCTATAATACCTAAAGTCTAACACGAGGACCGTAGTAAATTATAGTCCAATACAAGGACTTCAGTAGCTTATAGTCCAACACGAGGACTTTCATAGTTTATAGTCCGAAACAAGGACTTCAGTAGTTTATAGTCCAATACAAGGACTTTAACATGTGAATGATGTCAAAACCAACATAAATACTGTTCACCCTCATACCCTGATGAATTAATCTAAGACCTATGTCTGTAGTCAACTCATGTACACCAATCTCAGTGTATAACAAACCCAAATAACCTAGAAATCTCGCCAGCAACACAACCTATGCACAAACTAAACCAAGCAAAAAAAAAAAATCACTCGCGGTTGATCACCGTGCCCACCACGATCGACAGCCCAGAGCAGGAACTTTCCTGTTCTTCTGTGCTCCCAGCGATCGACTCGTTTCTTTCTCACGTATGAACTTGTTACACTCAAAACACTTGGTATCACGCTCATATACCATTCAATGATATTTATCACGATAAATATCCACTTATCATAATTAATCATATATCAATTCAATTTATCACTTATTTTCTCAAAATTTTATGGGGTTTTACAAATCTATAGCGAATCTCAGAAAATCATCAATCAAGAGATCTCAACCGCAGATCACAGCGCAAATCCAGAGGCGAATCTCAAAAACATCACCAGCTAGTGAATGTCACTAATCAATGAACTTTTCTAATATAGCTCAAAGTAAATTAAGTCTTGCCAACTAGTGAAAGTCACTAATCGATGAACTTCACCAATACAGTTCAGAAAAATACTCACTTCTCCAATTTCTCAACTTCGCCACAAAGAAGGCGAACCTCGTTCTAGACATAGAGCCGAACAAATACAACCATCGTTGAGCCTTCAATATGAGTCTACAAAAAAGGAGCTACATTCAATAGTATACCTCTAGCAACCAAGTAGACGAATGAAGATAAGTTTTAACATAAACAAGACAACTCAAGTTACGTTCAACTGTACACCTCTAACAATTACCTAAAGTATTTCAATCCTAGCTACAAATCAAAATGCATAATCTTGAAAGCTTTAGGGGGGGGGGTCTTATAGATGGCTAAAATATATTTCAATCCAAGACAATATTTAGTTTGGATCTAAGAAGTGAAAGTCCATGGGCTAAATACTTCGAGTGGGCCCAAAGCCAAGCCCGCAACAAGCTATAGTGAAGTTCGCTTAACAAAACATGCAAACCTCGTAACACAACCCATCTCAACTCAACTCAACCAAGTCAAGAGCAAGTTAACTCCCAGTTCATGCCCAGGCTGAGTCAAAGGACGTCATTAGTTGGAAAAATTGGGAGTCAAATTCTGTGTCAAATTTGAACTCACAGACGAATCTTGCCAGTCAGTGAACTTCGTTTATGGCAACCCAAGTGGACTCAGTCATCCACAGTACTGAAGAAGACTCACCCACGTTTTCAGCGAGCCTCGCACATGTCTTCGGTGAGCCTTGCCCATGTCTTTAGCAAACTTTGTCTATGTCTTCAGTGAACTTCGCCAAGTCAGCGAACCCCGCCAAACAGCCGTTGGAGGGATACTTTCAAGGGAGTAACCATTCCCCACTATTTTCTATTTTAATGGCCACTTAATCCATAATTAAATGCCATTAGCTCTCACTTTTAGCTATAAAAAGAGAGGAGATTGCTCATTTTGACAACGGATACATGCGAACCAAAGGATAGAGAGATAAACTCATAAGCAAAGAGGGATTTCTATTATCGCACTTGTGATTTAATTGAGTAAAAGCGCCAAGAGAAGACCGAGCTATCTTCCAAGTTACTATAAACTCTCATCAACAACAAAAGACTCATCGTCTTAATCGGTGGGTCAATGAAGTATAAGATCGATGTTCCATTGACATACAAAAAAGAATCCCAAGAAAATAAATTTTGCTTAGTTTCGTTATAATTCTTTCAATTGTAATTTGTGCCAATTACAATTTTAAAGATGAGAAATAGTATGTATGTATGTATGTATATATATATATATATATATATATTTTGGCCTAATGTCATGCATCGCTGGCTGCTCTACATCATGAAAGTGCTGCCCTAAGCATAGAAACATGAAATGCATTGTGTATACTGACTTGATGCTAGAAGATCTTAGTGCTGTTATGAGCACAGCCTTCAATGGTTCCGCTTCCCTCTCGTCAAAATTTTCTGATATGGTCCAATGTATCTCGGCGTAAGTTTTCTGTCTGCCGCGAATTGCAACATCTGTTCAGCATGCGATACCTTCAGCGGCTAACCGAATCTCCAATGCTGAAACGCTAACAGGGTTTTCATCTCTTATTAGGGGCATAGCTCTGTTTGCGACTCTAAAGGCGGCTAGAATGCCGATGCTCTGGTGCAATGTTACTTCCTCAGTAATCTGTCTGCTATAAGCTCTGGCCGAGTATTAAACTCTTCTCCGGGCTCTACCAACATATAGCGATGACTGTAAGGCTTCCCGTACGGTACTGCATACGGGGTCAATACCAATTGTCACTTGATAATTATTGTTCCTAAACGAACTCTATCAATGAAATATGATCCTGCCCCAGCTAGCTTGAAAATCAAATACACAAGCCGCCCAATTTTGATTTTTCCAACATCTGATTTACTCTCTCGCGTCTGACAATGCGCGTCTCAATTTGATAGCTGTCGTATCTGGAAGCTCCACAAAGTTGAATAAAGTCTCCTGAATAAATATGCCTCGGCCTGGAATATAAATGTGCTGACTTTATCAGTCTATCAACTATGACCCCAAACCGAATCATTCTCTTTGCTGTCGACTTCGCATAACCCTAGTCAATAAAGTCCATAGAAATGTCCGTCCCTTCTACATCGCGAAATGGTAAAGGACTCGATGTGTTCGCTGTTTGGTCTCTGATGTTCGCGCCTTTACTCACTGACAGGTAAGATACTTAGCTACATACTGCTGAAATCTTTCCAAGCGGCATGATCACCTATCCAAGAGTGTCTGCTTAGGTCCTTTTACATCTAGGGTGCTCTGGATGGCAGCTTGTGTACCGAGTAACGATGTGCTTCATCTAGCGACTCCCTCTTAAGCTCTGGCAATTGGCTGGCATAACGCAAGCCTGTCCATTCATACTGTAGACTGTTCCCAATGGCTCCAACGGTCGCAATAGTCCTTTTGGTCTTTGTAAATTTCCTCCTTTTGGATCTGATTGCAATAGTTTTCTTACTGAGTTCTAATAACTCTGACAACTCCAAGCTGATGCACTGATACAGCTCCTACAATGCACTGGTTCTACCAATCTCAATGTCTAAAATCACACTGGCTAGGTGAGACATATCTCAATACACGAGGCACCTGCTAAGTGATGAAACCCGATGTTGACTGTTTCTTACTTCAAGTATCTTGCTACGACATTTGCGCTTGCCCTAGATGATACTGACTCGGCAGACTCATGCTTGACGAAGAGTTCGATCCGCTCTGGTGGTTGGATTGTCTGTAGAGTGATTGAGGCATGAAGGGCGTTGTCCTTTTTGTGAACACCGCCGGGTTCCCGATTGGTCCGGGTCTTCGTTGTTCCGAAATCCTATCAGCTCACGTAGTTCGTCGATTCACTTCATCGTTTATTGACGTCAATTGGACTCCTGTGGATTGGATAGTGACGTTCATCGTCGCTCTTTAACACTGAACCGTTTGTGGAGACCTATAGGCAATTTTCGATGCCTACAGATACCCCCTCCAAAGTGTTCCGGACTCGTTTCTTTTATAGAAGAGGCTGGAATACTTTGGATGTGATTGGTCTAGCCTTCAGTCGGCGTCAGGACCTGTAGTTAGCTTCAACTCTTGGCTCCTTCGATTTTCGGTCTATTCGATGCTTTGACGAATAACCGAGATTCTTCCGGCGCTGCGTTTATCGCTTGGCCGTCGTCGGAGTCTCGAGTCTGCAGCTGATGAATTGAGTTTGGCTCGTGTCATTGAGTTGACCTTGAACTACCTCCGTCACATTGTGTTGACTTAGGGTTTCAGATCATCGTGTGTTGACTTTTTGTCGCAACGCGTTGACTGGCGTTGACCTAGGGCTACGCACCTAGGGTTACGCGTTGACCGGCGTTGACCCTTAGGGTTTTGAATCATCGAACGTTGATTGGTGTGGATTTTGAATCCTCGAATGTTGACTTTTGTCGCAACGCATTGACCGGCGTTGACCTAGGGTTACGCGTTGACCGGCGTTGACCCTTAGGGTTTTGAATCGTCGAACGTTGATTGGTGTGGATTTTGAATCCTCGAACGTTGACTTTGATCGCAACGCGTTGATTGGCGTTGACCTAGGGTTACGCGTTGACCGGCGTTGACCCTTAGGGTTTTGACTCGTCAAACGTTGACTCTGGTTGCAACGCGTTGACTAGCGTTGACCTAGGGTTACGCGTTGACCCTTAGGGTTTCGAATCGTCAAACGTTGACTCTAGTTGCAACGCGTTGATTGGCGTTGACCTAGGGTTACGCGTTGACCGGCGTTGACCCTTAGGGTTTCGTGCATCGAATGTTAATTGGTGTCGATTTTCATAAAGACATCCAATAATCGACAAAAACGGGTGAATTCGGGCTCAACATAGGCGTACGGGGACAAAACGGGGCCCGAGACACCCGTGGGTGTCTCACCCTTGGCCGAGACACCTTGGGGTGGCTCGGCCAAGGCCGAGACACCCTAGGGTGTCTCGGTTTTGGGGCCGAGACACCCCCCCTCCCCTTTCTCTTTTTTTTCCTCTTCTTCTTTTGTTTGTTTCCCCTTTTGTTTCCCCCCTCTTTTCAAAATTCAAAATGATTCCCTCTTAAATTTCAAACCCTTTCTTCTTCCTCCTTCCACCATTGTTTCTCTTCTTTCAAGAGCTTAAAACCCATAAACTCCATAAGGAATTTTTGGATTTTTTGGTGTTTTCTCCTTGGCCGAAAATACCCTCTCCTCCAAGCTAGGGTTTCCATCATTTTCAAGCTCAAGAAGAGCCTCTTGATTTGGTAGGTTCCCCTTCAAAACTCTCCTCTTTTTCAAGAAAGATCATAGCTTTATGTTCCCATGAGTTAGAGGATAGGTTTTTTGATGATGGGTTGTGTAGGCACAAGAATTTGGGGGGTTTTTATGCAAAGTTACAAATAGGGCCGAAATTTTGGGGGGCTTTTATGCAAGATGGGAATATGGCCGAAATTTTGGGGGGCTTTTATGCAAGTTGGGAATATGGCCGAAATTTTTTGAGGGGCTTTTATGCAAGATTGCAATATGGCCGAATTTTTTGAGGGCTTTTATGCAAAATTGCAATATGGTTTGAGGGGTTTATTTGTAAAATTGGTTAAATTCTACAAAAGGGCTCATTTGTAAAATTAACCAAAATTGCGGGGTATCGGGGGGTGCTATATGATCAGATATGATGACCATGACCCCACCCGGGCATGTCCTCGACCTGAATTTTGGCCTTGAACACGAAGGGTATTCTGGGTATTTCACCAAAATTCACCGCGAAAGGTGACAATCATTGTTTCGCATGCACGAAATTTGTAGGTTTAACTAGACTTCAATTATGAAATCCTATTTATGTATAGGATTTTAATTAAAGTTCTTAATTTCCCTTTTAAATGTCGTGTATTCATATTTTAGATTGTACCTGACTTGCTGCTTTTTGTTGCAGGTTTTCAATGTCTCCGCGTCGATCTCGACCCCGTAGGAGTCGTTCTCATTCACAGCATAGTGAGGAAGAGGTTCCCGCGACATCTTCCCCCGCGGCCTCATTCTTCGGGGGTGAGAATTTATGCAGAGATTTTTTTTTTTCTTGTATCCCTGATTGACCTCTTTGCGGGTCATGAAGGAAGAACCGACACCCTCCTTTGCGGGGGTTAAGGTTGCAGACTTGTCTTGCTTAGCCAATTCATGTCTTCCGGTATATTGGGGCGATTTTGTGCCGTCCTACACCTTATAGTTCGGTGTATGTTTCCACGTTATTCACGTGGTGATGCATACCGTTCTTTCAGTGTAGGATACTCAAAATCGTCTCTCCAATTCTTCCGTGGATGAGCTTATCATTCTTCTTATGAATTTTTCTGACTCCACCCTTGTGTTTTATTGCAGTGGAATTTCTCGCGGGTAGCCTTCCTCCTCACGCCAATACCGGTTGTAGTCGGGAGGTCTTCTCTTCAGCTTCCCTTAGGCAGGCTGTTAGCCCACTTCCTCGGTTCGATAGAGATCGCTCAGACGAATCTTGCCGCTTGATACGGGAAGGAGGGCGCCATTGCTTGCGCCAGCTTATCACAGATGCCTCCTTTACCGCAGATTCTACCTCCACTCAGGCTTTAAAGAAGCCGAGCTTCTTGTTCGGAGATCACGTCGAGGATCCTGCTACGCTGACCCTTGCCGAGGAACATTGGCTGACTCTTGATGGGGGAGCTTGTTTGTACATCCCCTCGATTCCACGCCAACATTCTTTCAGTCACTTGAAGGGACAGGCCGTGGAGCAGCAGATGTCTTGGCATCTTACTGATGATGCTGAGCGAGTCCAGTGCGGGTATGCCTCTCATCACAGACTCCTGGTTAGCGGGCATCACGATATTCGGGGCCTTCGATCGCACGAGGGATCATGGGCCTGACCACGCACCCCCAGGCGGACCGGGGGGTCGTCAGCCAGCTGGCTCCTACCGGGTGCGGCGGGTGGGGGTAATCGTCTGGGCTTCTGGCAGGCAGACAGTTACCTCCAACCAAAACAGATGCTATGTTTGGCTTCCTCACTGGCCAAGGAGGTGGTCGGCCCGCATGACTAGTTCGTCTATTACGGCGCCGGCTGGGAGAGGGATCTGAAGAGCAGTGGGTTGTATGCACCTATACGAGCCACCATGTACGGAATCCCAGTCAGCTGTCGTCATTTCTTGGCGTTGCTGGAGACCTACATGCCTGACAGCAACACCTTCCTAACCAGCGGTGGTGAGTTAGGGTTGGCCTTGCGCGAGATGCATCATGTTTCTGGTCTTCCGATGGGGGATTGCCCGTATCAGGAGTATTTTCCCTCGAACCAGCAGTTGGAGTGTATGAAGAAAGATACTCCCGACATGTATGACACTCTCTGGGATCTTACTTGTCATTATCATACCTCCTTGGTCCAGACTTCTCCTCAAGCGAAAAGGAAGAGGCAGGTCAGCTTGAAGCAGTTTGCTTGCTATTTGTTCCAGAACTTGGAGGGTAATTCCGGCGAGCCTATTCGTGAATTAGACGTGTTGACCCCTTCCGCCGTTAATGAGTTGTTGGAGAAGGCTGAGGCTCGTTCCTACACCATCGGCAGTGCTGAGGGAGCTTTTCCTGCGGGGACCAAGTTTCGTTTTTTCCTCTGCCGTGCACAGAAGTCCATTGGGCCCCGGACTCTATTAGCAGGCTACCTTGCCCTTTGGTTGAAGAAATGTGTTGTCCCGCACCAGCCTTCAGATGCTCTACCCATCGAGGTGCTCTTCCCTGCAGTTCAGCTAGCTTACGGGAGAGAGCTTTCCCTGCTCCCAGCGATGGTTGCTGGCATCCATTGTGGGCTCAGGTGTCTAGTCAGCAGTTTTACACAGATGGGTTCTGAACCATCGACTGAGCTTATTTGTCCGAAGGTCGAGCTCCCTTACGCATATCTGATGGCGTGGCTCGTTCTTCACCGCCCTGATTTAATGTCGGCGCCCAGCGTTGTTGACATCCCCGTCCCTTTCATGCAGCTGTTGGAGAAGAGCAGATGGCTTGGGAACAAATTCAGTGATGTTCAACGAGAGCTTCGAGTCCGTCTGGTTGCTTCCGCTGGCTAGTGAACATCCGCGTTGGGTATCTTGTCCTCCGGGTGAAGAATCGATGCCACATAGAGCCTTACCTTCCCTGTCGTTTTGCTCGTCAGTTCGGCTATGACCAACTATATGTTGGGAATCCAAGCTGTGGTCTGCAGGTTGAGGGAGGACTTATTGATGGCGTACGAGGATGGCTATGGACAATGGTGGGCTGCACTGGAGCCCGTTTTGCTCTTCCTTCATATAGGCGTAAGCCGCTGACCACTTTCCTTAGTTGCAAGTGGTTCCTTTCCGCCTATGAATCCATAGGTGTGAGGAGCCTTTCAGAGTTACAGTCCGAGTACTCAGTCCGGGCTGCTATGATGGCTGCTCACAGGGCTGAGCTTGCTCAGAAGCGGAGAAAGGGGCATGCCAAATCTCTTCTCACAGATGATGAAGAGCTCCTTCCTACGGGTGACGACGACGAGACCTCCGAGGAAGAATATGTGGATGCAGATACCGACAGAGAAGAACTCGATACCGGTTTGTCCTGCTTCTTTGATTTTCCTGCTCCATTCTAATTGGTATAAGCGACAGCTCTCGTTCATCTAATGAAATGGTTATTGTCACTTTAGGTAGGACAGACGACGATCATGAGCCGCCAGCTCCTACACACGTTGAAACGTGTGACAGGCCTGTGCATGACCGACCCGTTGGTCCTCGGAGAGTTGGTGCCCCGAAGAGGAAGAAGACCGCACATAAACCCCATGACGGTCAGCGTCTTTATGGAGTGGACTTAGGAAGCACCGCTGATGGAGGGGAAGGTGGAAGGTAACATTTATTGCTTTAAGACGATTTACCTTTTGGGATTCGTAACCACGTTTTCATGCTCCAGTCTTCGAAGAGGGCGAACTCCCACAGGATCCGGTATCTCCTGGATCTGAGAACATGGATTGCTTTATGCAGCAAATGTGCGACGCCCTCCATGACGGGTCTCTGGGCATCGATCTAAACATCGATCTTGAGCAGATGAATAATGCTGAGCCCACAGTCCCATATTCAGGTATATCTATATCCAATGTTACTTTTCTCAAGCATGGGGAAGGAAGATCTTCCGTTTTTTTTTTTGCAAGTATTTTTTCGAGCTTTCCTCATCTTTCAACATTCAGGTTGCCCTGCAGATGTTGCGATGGAAAGGCCAAGCTTCTCGAAGCCCGATGCTGGCTTATTAGCTGACATGCTGGCTGAGCAGACTTCCAGAGGAACCGAGAGACCATTCTTTGGGAATGATTCATCCACCGGTATATATCTGATTCCCTTCCTCTTGCCTGATCTTTTATCTGACTGGCGAAGGATTAATATTGCAGCGCCAACCATTGGGATTAGCACGATATCGATTCCTGGCATATCTAGCTTGCCTCGGAGTGACGGACTCGTAGGTACGCATACGATTTAGGGATATCGTACTTCTCTATGTTCATCTGACTGTTGACTAACATACGAGTGCAATCATAGGACCAGCCACCGGGACTGATTCTCTTATGACTCCTGGCATTCCTCAAATGCTTACGGATGATGTACCTACAGGTATGCAGATGACCTTATTATCCCAATCCTCCTTATTTGTCTAAATTTTCATTTTGACTAATAAGAGGGTGCCACTATAGGACCAGCCGCTTGGGCCGATACTCTTATGACTCTTGGCATTCCGGCTGCATCTGAGGATGGTGGGATTGCAGGTATGCATACGAACTTCTTGTCCCGATTCTCCTTACTTGTCCAAATTTCCATTTGGCTAATATAGGAGTGTAACTATAGGACCGGCCGTTGGGCCTGATACTACTACAGTTCCCGGGGCTGAAAATCTGCATAGAAGTGACGTCTCTCCGTCCTTGCCGAGTGATATAAGCAATCCGCCTACAGGGGTTGATGTACCCTCTTCTGCTGCTGTCTCAGAGCCTGTCGGACCTCAGCCTGAGGGGACGTCCGTTGGCGTTGGTTTGCTCAGAATTTGCCTTTTGAATTTCCTTATTGTATTCGATAATCCGCTGAACTTCTTTGTTGTTGCTTGTAGGATCTCGATCTTCCCTATACGAGCGTGTCCGCGCACTTTTGGTCGATACTGATCCTGATAGAGAGGCTTTTTGTACGGACCTCAGCTTCTTCACTGCCTTTTATAACGGCCTGATTGAGAAACTTCTTCATAGAGGAGGCGGCTTCGATCAGTTCAGGCGTTCCTTTTCTCGCCACATGATGATGATGAGGGAAGAAGGATACCCGGATTTGGCCGATTCCTTTACTGCCGATTTCGCTGCCCTGGAGTCGGAGATACGAGAGTTGAAGGAATTGGAGATTAACGGGGTTTCTTCTTTTGTGTCTTCTCAGTTGGAGCATAGGCTGGCACAGTGGCGTGACCTGAGATCTTCCATCGGGTGCGAGCTTCAGTCACACGAGAGCTCTATTGCGCAGCTAATGGCTAATGTGGCGAGGAAAGATACGGAGAGAGCTGAGCTACTCCGCTCTTTGGACTCGAATCGCGAGGAAACGACTAGGTTGAAAGAGGCCTTGAAGTGCGTTGAGGAATCTTCTGCTCTTATTGTAGATGACCAGGCTGGACTAGAGCGTTCTCGTGAACAGGCACTCGAGGAGCTCGGATCCACCCAGGAGAGACTGATGAAGCTGAAGAGTGAAGCCACGGAGATTTTAAGCAGTTCTGAGGAATCTGCCCGAGCTGATCTGCAGGCGGGACTTAAGCGAAGTTATGTAGATAGACTTTTTAGCTTAAAGTCTCATATTCTCAGCCGCCAGCTGCCTTCGGGCTAACGAGCTTTTTGTTGTATGCTTTTGACTCGATCTATTAATAGAAACTCCGCATTTGCTTCTTTCTTGTGATTTTTCTGTATTTCTTCTGAATGACAGATTTATGGGATTTTTGGCAAACCCCCAGCCCTCAACGGGTTTGATATGTCTTTACCGATTACCGTTTGAAATCGGACTAGCATGTGAATTATTAAACCCGTCTCACATGTAACGTTGTGCTAAGAGAGTAAACTCTCTGAGGCTTTGTGCTATGATTTTGAATACATAGGCTTCGTCTTTCTCACGATAATAGACTACCCGGCAACGCGTGTTAGGCGTTGACTTATCCCTACTTAGGCTTCGGGATGAAATTCCCCGTGCATCGAGTGCCCGGATTGGAAGTTAAGAATCGTGTCTTTTCTAAGACAGACTGAGAAACGGGAGAGGAAGAATTAATTCCCTGTGCATCGAGTGCCCGAGTTGAGAATCGTGTCTTTTCTAAAAGCAAAGACAGATTGAGAAACGGGAGAGGAAGAATTTTATATTCTATCTCCCGGTGCTGAAGAGGAAGAATTTTATATTCTATCTTCAGCTGGAAAGGAAACTCGAGGTGGGATCTCCACCCCCAGAATCCGGAAGGATGAAACTAAGAGTGGGATCTCCACTCTGAGAATCGGAGAGGTTCGAACGACCCTAACTTTTATAGGATTGGTCATTTGAACCCCAAGAATCCCTCATTCATTGAGAAGAAAACCCAATTTCAACCCTAACTTTTATAGGTTTGGTGAAAAAGGGGACAAAGGTGGATTTTCGTTTATCGAAAAGGAATGACTCGACCTTAGTCTTGACTACCTGTAGGCATGACTAAGCGAGATCGGGAACAATCCTAACTTTTATAGGTTTGACTGTTCCAAGTGGACCTCTCGTTTATGGAAGGAATCGAGAGAGGAATTTGGCTTTGGCCCTAACTTTTATAGGTTTGACCAGAAGGCAAAGAAAGTGGAATACGGGTAGCAAAGACGGTGCCAACTCGCATTATCACTCAAAGGGAGACTTTAATGCTAGGTGATTATGACCTAACATGTCGAGTCTGAGAAATGCCAATGACTGGCAGATGGAAATGTTGGTGGATCCACTGTCGTTTAATTTGATCAGCGGATGGTTTGGTGAGGAAAGATTAACCTATCAAAGGATTAAATCTCATCTCAGGAAAATAACTCATAAGAAACATTTTGACAGTCAGAGTTCGAATGTAGATTCCTTACTCGTCAATTCTAAAATGATTGGGTTATCCCTAAGAATACCCATGTAGTATTCTTCCGGGAACTTCCCGATGCATTGGTTATCCTGAAGATACTAAGGATAGTATCTTTTCAGGAACTTGCCGTTTATCGGCATCATAAGCCGGTCACCGTCCTTGGTGACAAGGCGATATGTTGTCGGAGTGTGATGGTCACTCTTATTCGGTTTGTTCTGCCGTCGAGACGCCGGCTTCAACTAAGGTCTGGATGCTTTTCTTTAAAGCAAAGCAGGCCTTGGTGGGATGAAGGATCTTCCTGTGGTATTCACAATAATTTGGGTCTGAACTCTCATTGGCTTCCTCCTGGCTTTTAATAGGTGGGAGCTTGATTTTGTCGCTTTTTAGGAGGTACTTGAGGATGGCTGGAACCTCATCATCCTTGAAAGAGTATCGTTGTATCTGAAGTGACTGTTGTGGCGATCGCTCCCACGACTGTCGTTGTGACGTTTGATCGGCAGCGAACCTGGGTACGAACTCTGATTGGCTTTCCTCGACCCTCTTTCTTTTAGGATAACATCTAGTCGCGGTGGTGACAGACTCGACTTCCTTCTGCTTTTTGCCTTCACTTTCATGATGTCGAGAAGTAGGAATTGGGCCACCCCCAGTGTCATTGAAGGATCTGGTTGTACCACCCCCAGTGTTATCGAGGGGTGAATCAGTCTTGACAATCATATTCAAATTTGGACCATTGTTATTTGTCCTATCTGGAATAGGCGTGATTGGGGTAACGCAACAGCTAGACCCAGCTTGATGATCCGATTTAGGAAATTTACACCTTTCAGCTTGCAACTCTCTTATTTGTCGCATAGCCAATTCCATCTTACCCTCAAATTCTTCTTTCTGCTTGATTAGTGCTTCTTGAACTATTTGAGTGAGCTAGTCAGGAGTAATGTTGAACGCATCCCTAGTGTTTTTAGAGAGACGTGATAACTCGTGTAGAGTCACTTTTACTGGGATGTTAGCCAATTGGGTCATAACATCGAAGTGATATGAAGTGTTTGAATCTCCCGGTTTATCTCTTCCAATCTGCTGATTGAATCGAGACTGCCTCGGGTTTCGAACATCTTGGTGCAGGGGCTCCTGTTGGGTCCTCTCAGCAGGTGCGGGGGTAGTTGTAATCATCTCCACCCCATCCAGTCGACCATTCTCATTCCCACGTTCATTGTCGGGAAATGAGAAAGTAGGCATTGCTTCGTCATCTTTTCCTGGAATAGCAGAAGCTCCATAACAAGACTTACCTCTCCCTTTTGACTTTTTCTTGGAAGAGGTTCCAGTCCATTGTTCATCTTCGATCAAGTCTGGATGAACCCAAAGAATCTCACCATTAGGGGCTGTGTGTGGCACAAGTCCCTTCTGGCGCTGCTTGTGAGGATCATCGTTCACTGTCTTCACAGCTGCATTTATTACTGGTTCATGTTGGAACCAGTTTAAGGGAACAGAACCGAAGCTGATCGATACTGCATTTGCTCCTACTCCCTTCTCCTTCGGTTGCTTCATTGTGATGACCCCGACATCAATTAGAGCTTGGATCTTGTCCTTAAGAGCATAACATACCTTGGTAGGATGGTGCACCGCTCTATGAAATGCACAGTATTTTGGATCATTGACAGTATTTTGGATCATTGACTCTCTTGGCATCTTCTTGATCCTGGATTGGAGGCAATTTGATCTTGTTATTTTCAATAAGGTATTTGAAGATACTGGGAACTTCATCCTCTCTGAACGAATAGACTTTTGGGAACTTCGGCTCCGAGGCTTTTGGCTTCGGGGTCTGCTGTTGCCACCTTGATTGTTGAGGCGCCTTTTGCTGCTGCTGTTGCGGCTGTGCTTGCACCTCGAACGTCTGATTTGCGTTCACGGCATTTGCATGCGCTTTTCCTTTTCCTTTAGGGGCGAAGTTTGGTTGCGGAGCATTATTAGCTATTTGACCCCTTTCTTCCTTCTTCCTTTTGAGGAATCGTTCGGCTCGTTCTCCTCGCACCTTCAGATCCTTCCAGGTCTTTGGTGGCGCCATTCCCATAGCTTCGAGGATGTCCAAGGACAGATTATTGTGACAGGTCTCGAGGATGAAGTCTTCGCTGACCGGATCCCTGCAATTCATTGCCTTATTTCGAAACCTCTTCACAAAGTTTTCGACTGTCTCACCATTCTTCTGTTTCTCCTCAAACAGAGTGCTGATTGAGACCTCAGTGTCGTCGTCGAAGAAGTCAGAAACATATCCTCCATATCGTCCCAACTATTGATACTCCCCGGCTTGAGGCGCCGGGCTTTGGGGAGAGGTAATGTGGTCCTCTTTTGTATTATCATCTTCAGGACCATTTCCGTTGTCGTTGTTGACAGGGGGAATAGTTATGTTGACATTATTCCCTTCCCGTTCATTCTCATCTTGATTCTGATGATTGGGCCGAGTGGGCTCTCCTTGGTGAGTTGTCAGAGCCGCGATCTGCTGATCATGCATCTCTCTCATCTGCTGCATGGCCATCTCCATCTCGAATTTGAAAGCTTCCTTCTGCCGAGCCAGGGCATCTTCAAGCATCTTGTTTACTTGTTCGGCGCTGATCATGAGTACCTCGCGGGGTTGTCGCTCACTAGATACCGTGTTGTCCGATGCAATTGTAGAGCCGGCATCTGATCCTTCGTCTTCTGACGGTAGTCTCGTCCGAACCCTACTATAAGTCCCTCGTGTAATGGTTCCGGACTGCAGATGAGTTAAATACCAGGGTACTAGCGGAATTGACTCGGGATTATCCCCCGTCGATGCCCCTTTGCTGGCCATATTGGTGGTGACCTTCGGGACTTCTCCGTCTTTGACTATCCTTCTTCTTCGTTGGAAACGCCTAGGCTTAGTCTCAGACGTTCCGGTGGAAATTCTCTTGAACACCGAAACTCTCCTTGGGGCTTCAGAGCAACAGCATTCTGATAACACCGCCCTGATGATGTTGGCACACGGACAGTGAGGTTCCGTGTCTCGTGCGTCTCGCTTCCAAGACTTACTCGCACCCCCAGCTCTATAGTACAACTCATCAGTTTGATAACTGGAGCAACCTATAGAGTGTTGGCACGAGTTTCCAGGTATAATATTATCATCATCAGACGAATATGACGCTTTATTAGCGTTTTCAAAAGTCGCTCGTTCCTCGTTCCAGTCTACGCTTTTGTGAGCGTAAAAACTTGACGGGCTCTAGGATTTCGACACGCAGCCCGATGCGGTCGGCAATAGGGGTTTTCCCTTTGTTATTTTCCTGGGGGGAATTAGAACGACCCCCAGTCGGGTTTATCATTTGGGGACCTTTCAACGGACCCAATCGCTCCTTGATAGGTATGTTACCTCGATTCCTGTTTGCGGAAAAAGTTGCTGTATTCATTGCTGCATTCATTACAACTTTAATCGTTACAATGAAACAAAAAGATAGCCTTTTTGTAAGACTCGTACACAATGAAAACAAAAGAAATACAACTCTTTTCAAACAAACGCAAGATCTGTTCATCATCTCTTGCTTGCGTGGGTCTTTTGCCTGTGACGGGGATGTTGATATCCGTGGACCACCGGGGCACTCAGATCTGGTCCGAGAAAATCGGGCAGAGCTTCGTCTATCCGCGGAGGGATTTAGAAACTTCTGATCCCGAAAAATCGGACAGAGCTTCGTCGATCCGCGGGGGATCTAAGAAGCTATGAAGCTTATATCTCGGCTAAAGCGAGACACCAGCTCTACTTAGTATCACCGCTAAGGGGCAAGCCAGGCCGAGACACCCCTGGGGTGTCTAGGCTTTTCCTAGACACCCCCGGGGTGTTTCGACCTCCCGAGACTCCGTTTGAGGTGATTCGGTTGTTTTCCCTGTAAATTCTTCGTCCGAACTCGGATTTGAGTGATTCTGGGTGCGTTGGATGCTTGACGAAGAGTTCGATCCGCTCTGGTGGTTGGATTATCTGTAGAGTGGTCAAGGCACGAAGGGCATTGTCCTTTTTGTGAACACCGCTGGGTTCCAGATTGGTCCGGGTCTTCGTTGTTCTGAAATCCTATCCGCTCACGTAGCTCGTCGATTCACTTCAGTCATTTGTCGACGTCTTCATCATTGCTCTTTAACACTGAACCGTTCGTGGAGACCTATAGGCAATTTTCAATGCCTACAGATACCCCCTCCAAAGTGTTCCGGACTCGTTTCTTTTATAGAAGAGGCTGGGATACTTTGGATGTGATTGGTCTAGCCTTCAGTCGGCATCAGGACCTGTAGTTAGCTTCAACTCTTGGCTCCTTCGATTTTCAATCTATCCGATGCTTTGACGAATAGCTGAAGTTCTTTTTCGATCTATCCGATGCTTTGACGAATAGCCGAGGTTCTTCCGGCGCTGCGTTTATCGCTTGGCCGTCGTCGGAGTCTCGAGTCTGCAGCTGATGAATTGAGTTTGGCTCGTGTCATTGAGTTGACTTTGAACTACTTCCGCCACATTGTGCTGGCTTAGGGTTTCGGATCATCGTGTGTTGACTTTTTTGTCGCAACGCATTGACTGGCGTTGACCTAGGGTTACGCGTTTGACCGGCGTGGACCCTAGGGTTTTGGATCGCCGTGTGTTGACTTTTTGTCGCAACGCGTTGACTGGCGTTGACCTACGATTACGCGTTGACCGGCGTTGACCCTAGGGTTTTGAATCGTCGAACGTTGATTAGTGTGGACTTTGAATCCTCGGACGTTGACTCTGGTTGCAACGCGTTGACTGGCGTTGACCTAGGGTTACGCGTTGACCGGCGTTCACCCTTAGGGTTTTGGATCGTCGAACGTTGACTCTGGTTGCAACGCGTTGACTGGCATTGACCTAGGGCTACGCGTTGACCGGCATTGACCCTAAGGTTTACGGATCGCCATTAACACAGTTTATACTCGTACGTTTGCTGGAGTATACACAGTTTAAGCTCTTAAGGTATTGGAGCTGCAGGACCAACTGTTAAAGCTGATTCATCTGCATATGTGGATTTTATCCTGAACTTGTTGGATGCTCAAGTCACGAGACCAACTAGTGGAGTTGATGCGTCAATGACTCGCATTTGTAGAATTTTTGGCAAATCCTCAGCCATCAACGGATTTGATGAGCCTTTACCGACTACCGTTTGAGTCGGGCTAGCATGCGGATTGTTTAAGTCCGTTCCGCATGTGACGCTGTGCTAAGAGAGTTAACGCTCTTAGTGCTACGATATTGAATACGTAGACTTCGTCTTTCTCACGGGAATAGACTACCCGGCGACGCGTGTTAGGCGTTGACTTTAGGATTACGTTGATATCCGTGGACCACCGGGCAATCAGATCTGCTCCGAGAAAATCGGGCAGAGCTTCGTCTATCTGCGAAGGGATATAGAAGCAGAACTTCGTTGATCCGCGTGAGATCTAGAAGCTATAAAGCGTCTATCTCGGCTAAGCGAGATATTAGCTCTTCTTAGTATTAACGCCTAGGGCTAATACTAAGGCCAAGAGGGAACGGGTGATGAAGGCGCTGATGTAGACCTCCGGGATGAAATTCCCCGTGCATTGAGTGCCCGGATTGGAAGTTGAGAATCGTGTCTTTTCTAAAAGCAATGACAGACTGAGAAACGGGAGAGGAATAATTTTATATTCTATCTCCCGGTGCTGAAGAGGAAGAATTTTATATTCTATCTTCGGCCGAAAAGGGAAACGGGAGAGGAAGAATTTTATATTCTATCTCCCGGCGCTAAAGAGGAAGAATTTTATATTCTTTCTTCAGCTGGAAAGGAAACTCGAGGTGGGATCTCCACCCCCAGAATCCGGAAGGATGAAACTAAGAGTGGGATCTCCACTCCGAGAATCGGAAAGATTCGGATAACCCTAACTGTCGGAAGGTTTGATTATCGAATTAAAGATAAATTTCTCGTTTATCGAGAGTGAATTGTGGTTTTGGTCCTAACTATAGGAAGGTTTGACCAAGCAGGAGTTTGAGATGACCCTGACTGTCGGAAGGTTTGATCACTCGATTTGAAGGTGTACCTCTCATTCCTTGGAGGAATCGAGAGGGGATTTTGGCTTTGGCCCTAACTTTTATAGGTTTGACCAGAAAGCAAAGAAAGTGGAATACGGGTAGCAAAGAAAGTGCCAACTCGTATTATCACTCAAAGGGAGACTTTAATGCTAGGTGTTTAGGACCTAGCACGTTAAGTCTGAGAAATGCCAACGACGGGCAAATGGAAACGTTGATGGATCCCCTGTCGTTTAGTTTGATCAGCTGGTGGTTTGATGAGGAAAGATTAACCTATCAGAGGATTAAATCTCATCTCACAAAAATAACTCATAAGAGTTAGAGAATTTTGGTAGGAATAAGAAGAGACATTCTGACCTTCAGAGTTCGAACGTGAATTTCTTATTCATCAATTCTTCAATGATTGGGTTATCCCTAAGAATACCCATGTGGTATTCTTCCGGGAACTTCCCGATGCATTGGATTATCCACCCCCAGCTTCTCTCTTGGAACTGGGTTTGACTTTGTTATCCGACCGGGTTATCCTTAAGAATATTAGCGTAATATCCTCCAGGAACTTCCCGTCAATGGTAGGAAATAGTTTAGACTCATATACCTATTGGAGTATCAGGGAGCAGTTTAACCTCTTATACCGGTCGGAGGATTGAGAAGCAGTTTATACTCGTATACTCTTCGGAGTGTTGCCGTTCTCAATTGGCTTACCCTAGCGTTATAACGCCAGCTTCAACCAAGGTTTGGATGCTATTCTTTAAAGTAGAGCAAGCCTTGGTGGGATGAAGAATCCTCCTGTGGTACGCGCAGTATGTTGGATCCGCAGGATCGTCAGCTTCCTCCTGATTCATGATGGGCGGGAGCTTGATTTTGTTGTTTTCGAGAAGAGACTCGAAGATGGCGGGAATGTCTTCGTCCTTGAAGGAATATTCATTTTGGAGCCTCGGACCCGAATTTTTCTGTTGTCTTCGGAACTGCTGTTGTGACGTTTGATTAACATCAATAACTGTTGCAGGTGCGTCCCCTTCATCATGAGGTACGAGATCCGAATCCAGAGGATTAACCATCGGCTGGTTTCTCTCGGCCTTCCGCCTTCTGATGAAGCGTTCAGCTTGTTCTCCTCGAGCCTTCAACTCTTTCCAGGTATTGAGCGGCTCTATTCCCATCACGTCCAAGATGTTAATGGACAAGTTGTTCTGACAAGTCTGCAAGAGGAATTCCTCCGTGACGGGATCCCTGCAGTTCATTGCCTGATTGCGGAAGCGTTTGATGAAGGTATCCACCGACTCTCCGCCTTTTTGTTTCTCGTCGAAGAGTGTCCTGATCGACACCTCGGTGTCATCATCGAAGAAATGGGCGAGAAACATGCCTTCCAAGTCCTCCCAGCTGTTGATGCTTCCGGGCTTGAGACGGCGGTACCAATCGAAGGCAGGCCCGCGAAGGGTGCCAACGAATGACCGAACCATCAAAGGCTCGTTGCCCGAGATCACCCCCAAGTGGGACTTGAAATAAATCAGATGCTGCGTGGGCGAGCCCTTCCCGTTGAACGGCGTGAAGTTGATTAGGTTGAACTTCGCCGGACTTGAAATAGATCAGGTGCTGAGTGGGGGAACCTTTCCCGTCGAACGGCGTGAAGTTGATCAGGTTGAACTTCGCCGGATACGGGATCGAATCCCACTCTTTCGGGTAAGGACACGGAATGCCGGTCTTCTTCACCTCTCGAGCAGACATCAGGGCGTCGATTTTTCTTTCGAGATCCTTCAACTTTTTGGCCTGATCTATATCCTGTTTTGGACAATTGTCGAGAGGAATGATACGGCCACCCCCAGTGTTGTCATCACTGGTGGGTCCACCCCCAGCGTTGTTATTTTTAGTGGGGCCACCCCCAGTATTCTTGGGCGGTGCGTCGGCCATGACGATTTCGACCACCTCCGGATCGCTGTTGACTGCGGCGTTCTGGGTGCGACGGTCGGACTCAACTAGCTGGTTCGACAAAGCTCGGATTTGTTGGTCGTGCATTTGTCTCATCTCTTGCATAGCCATTTCCATTTCGAACTTGAAGATTTCCTTCTGCTTAGCCAGGGCCTCTTCAATGATTTTGGCTATCTGCTCGGTGTTGACCACGAACACTTCTCGAGCTTGCCCTATGCTAGACGTTGTATCGTCAGAGGCAAGAGCGGTATGAGAATCTGAGAGCTCATCATCGGAATGGACTTCTTCATGGATCCCACGGTCGTCGTTATCTCCGACGGCTTCTAGCTGAAGCTGAGCTACTCCCGAATTAACTCTGCTTCTTGGAGAGAAATTAGGGTCGGAACCACTTGAAACGATTGGGGATTTTCCCTTGTTGACCATGTTGATGGTAACTTCTGGGGGTTCGTCATCTCGAGCAACCGATCCTCTTTGGTGGTAACGCCTTGATTTGGGCTTCGTCGTTCCACCGGAAATTCTCTCGAATATCGAGACCCTCTGCGGAGCGGCCTTGGGGCAGCTACAGGTTGATAATACTGCCCTGATAAATTTGGTACACGGACAGTGAGAATCCGCTTCCCGGGTGTTTCTCTTTCGAGACTCATTCGCACCCTCAGCCTGATAGTACAACTCACTGACGTTGCAGTCGGAGTAACCTATCGGCCGCTCACATGGGTTCTCAGGTATAACGCGTTCGTCTGTCCGACGCGTTTTCTTCTGAGTAAACATTGCCTTGTTGGCCCCTGCAAGAGTCGCACGTTTGGAATCACACCTTTGTGAGGGTGAAACCTTAACGGGATCTTGGTCTTTTGCACGCACCGCCGAGCTGGCTGTTGCAGGAATCTGTTTGTTAGGAGGTCGCGTATGACCCCCAGTCCGGGTGTTGGCTTGCAGCTCGTTCAATGATCTCCAGCTCTCCTTATCAAGCACTTTTCCTTGATTATCGGGTAGAGTGCCGATACGATCCTCCAGAGGAATCCTAAGCTTGGTGAAATCTCCGCTGCGGTGGGGGTTCATCGGAGGTTCGGGATCTGAAGTTGACGACGGCCGGAGAGCAACGTCGCCTGCTTTTGCCTTAGGCATTGATTTGGCCTTTGGCACCCAAACTCGTTTGGATCTCGGCGATCTATTGACTGCCTCTCCCTTTTGCATTTCTCGTGCTTTTTGCACCAGGGCTCGGGCATGCGCACGCAAGGCGCGGCGCTTCTGGATTCGCTCCTCGAGAGTAGAACGGGTTCTTTTGACATGAACCCATTTGTTTGTTTCTGCTTCGGAGGAGGGGCTGGTTGTTTGCCGTGGTTGCTCCTGGCGTTGCCTGGATTTTAGATCCACGTTATAGCGGATCCCATCCATTGGCTCCAAAGCCTCGGCCAGCTGTCGAGCAAGACGTTGACGCTGTCTTTGTCGTGCTCTCTTTGATAATGCCGGAGCGTCTTCAGAAGCCATCTCCTCGGCGGAAGAGGAGTCCGGATCTGCGATCTCGACCACGTTGGACGACACGGGGACGTCACGTGGTGCAAGTGCAGAGGCGGCAACGGGGTCTTGGATTTTTGAACCGAAGGACCTGCAATCATTTATGAAAGAGGTTACCTTTCTGTACCCGTTTGGAGAGGCGGATCTGGAGGAGGAGGAAGAGAGGCCTTCTTTGAACCGTTGTTGATCGAGCTCGTGTTCTTCATTCACCCCGATCTTGAGTGCTGGTTGCGTCACGACGGCGTCGGTTGCGATGCCGTTGGCTCCCACTGTGGTCGCCAGCTTGTTTGCGGAAAAAGTTGTTGTATTCATTGCTGCATTCATTACAACTTCAATCGTTACAATGAAACAAAAAGATAGCCTTTTTGTAAGACTCGTACACAATGAAAACAAAAGAAATACAACTCTTTTCAAACAAACGCAAGATCCGTTTATCATCTCTTGCTTGCGTGGGTCTTTGGCCTGTGACGGGGACGTTGATATCCGTGGACCACCGGGCAATCAGATCTACTCCGAGAAAATCGGGCAGAGCTTCGTCTATCCACGAAGGGATATAGAAGCAGAACTTTGTCGATCCGCGTGAGATCTAGAAGCTATAAAGCGTCTATCTCGGCTAAGCGAGATATTAGCTCTTCTTAGTATTAACGCCAAGGGCTAATACTAAGGCCAAGAGGGAACGGGTGATGAAGGCGCTGATGTAGACCTCTCCTCTCCTTGTTGAAGCTCACGACCACTCTTCACTGCAGCAGGGCTTCGCCAAGGCTCTCCAAAAATCCTCCTCTCAAAACAAAGGGGTAAGGGGTCTATTTATAGGCATATGAAAACATGTAGGGGGTCTAGACACCACAAGCCGAGACACCCTAGGGTGTCTCGGCTTGGCCGAGACACCCCTGGGGTGTCTATGCTTTTCCTAGACACCCCCGGGGTGTTTCGACCTCCCGAGACTCCGTTAGAGGTGATTCGGTTGTTTTCCCTGTAAATTCTTCGTCCGAACTCGGATTTGAGTGATTCCGGGTGTGTTGGATGCTTGACGAAGAGTTCGATCTGCTCTGGTGGTTGGATTATCTGTAGAGTGGTCGAGGCATGAAGGGCGTTGTCCTTTTTGTGAACACCGCTGGGTTCCAGATTGGTCCGGGTCTTCGTTGTTCTGAAATCCTATCCGCTCACGTAGCTCGTCGATTCACTTCAGTCGTTCGTCGATGTCAATTGGACTCCTGTGGATCGGATAGTGACGTTCATCATCACTCTTTAACACTGAACCGTTCGTGGAGACCTATAGGCAATTTTCAATGCCTACAATTCCCCGGTAAGGGACCGAGGTGACCTTTCAAAGGAACCCTGGATGTTGAAGGATCCGTGTTCTTACCTGACTCCGCCGGAGGTGCGGAGGCAAGGGGAACGGGACCTGGATTTGATGAAGGTTGGGTAGCAACATCTTCAGCTCTTGTCTTAGGCGTTGGTTTTGCCTTTAGCAACCACACCTGCTTGAATTTTGGCGGGTTCTTAACCGTCTCTTCCTTCTGCATCTCCTCCGCTTTCTGTAGGAGAGCTCGGGCATGCACAAGCAGTGCGCGGCGCTTCTTGATTCGCTCTTCGAGGGTTGACCGAGTCCTCGTGACACGAATCCGTTCGTTCGTTTCTGCCTTGGAGGAGGAGTTGGTTACGTACCGTTGTTGCTCTTGGCGCTGTCTGGATTTGAGATCTTCATTGTAGCGGATCCTGTCCATCGGCTCCAAAGCCTTGGCCATCTGACGAGCAAGGCGTTGACGCCGTCTTTGGCACGTCCTCTTTGATACAGCTGGAGCACCTTCAGTAGCCATCTTCTTGGCGGAGGAGAAGCCCAGATCTGCGATCTCGACCACGTTGGACGACGCGGGGACGTTACGTGGTGCGAGTGCAGCGACAGCAAGGGGATCTTGGGTCTTTGAGCCGAGGGTCCCGCGAACGTTTCTGGAAGAGGATGCCTTCCTGCGCCTGTTCGGAGAGGCGGATCTGGAGGAGGAGGAAGAGAGGTACTCTTCGAACTTTTGCTGATCGAACTCGTATTCGATCTCTTCATTCACCCGGATCTTGAATGCCGGTTGCGTCACGACGGCCTCGGCAGCGAGGCCGTTGGCTCCCACTGTGGTCGCCAGCTTGTTTGCGGAGAAAGTTGTTGTATTCATTGCTGTATTCATTACAACTTCAATCGTTACAATGAAACAAAAAAAGATAGTCTTTTTATAAGACTCTTACACAATGAAAACAAAAAAAAAGATTACAACTCCCTTCAAACAAACGCAAGATCCTGTTTTGCGGTCTCTTGCTTGCGTGGGTCTTTTGCCTGTGACGGGGACGTCAATATCCGTGGACCACCGGGCACTCAGATCTGTTCCGAAAAATCGGACAGAGCTTCG
>NC_033798.1:37977529-37986904 GCF_001876935.1 Asparagus officinalis | reverse complement strand
GCTTGACGAAGAGTTTGATCCGCTCTGGTGGTTGGATTATCTGTAGAGTGGTCGAGGCACGAAGGGCGTTGTCCTTTTTGTGAACAGTGCTGGGTTCCCGATTGGTCCGGGTCTTCGTTGTTCCGAAATCTTATCAGCTCACGTAGTTCGTCGATTCACTTCAATCGTTTATCGACGTCAATTGGACTCCTGTGGATCAGATAGTGACGTTCATCGTCGCTCTTTAACACTGAACCGTTCGTGGAGACCTATAAGCAATTTTCGATGCCTACAGCACTTTCGGTGCTCAGCACCGAGCCACCTTTTGTGCTCGTGTTGGCCGAGCCCACCTCCAAAGGTGGTTGCCGAGCCACACCTCAAGTGGCCGCCAGCCACCACAAGTGGCTCCGCCACCAAAGCCCACCACTTGGATGCTCGCCACCCGAGGCCCCACCCTTGGGTGCTCCGCCCACCCCGAGCCACCTGGTGCGCCGGTGATCCACCTGATCCGGCCCGGTTTTGCTAAGCTTTCCCGTGTTGGTGCCGTGTCTCCTCTTCTGCGGTTACATACATACATATATCATGCCTTAAATCCACGTCTATTTTTGTTAGGTAGTTGGTATCCTAGAAGCATGTTTAATGATTTTTTACCAACTTTGAACTTTTCAATCATCAATTCTAGATCATGGATTCTCGATTTCAAAAAGATATTTTCGTTAACTATTAAGGTACAATGACTAGCAAAAGTTTTCTGATTTTGAATCTCACATTTCAAAAGATCATCCTTTTATTTTTCAAACGTTTCTTTTTCCTTCAAAAACTTTTCTTTTTCCTTCTCCAATTCCTTTTCAAACATTGGGCATTTTTCACAAACAATTTTTGTTTTCAAATCATTTTTCAGTTTATCTACTTCACATTCCAAATTTTTCTTAGAAGTTTTGATTTCTAATTCAAGCATAGGGTACCTCTCACAAATTCTTCTTTCTTGCGAAGCATGTTTTTCTTTGATTTTAGCAGGAAGTGTTTTAACCATTTTATTTTCATTACCTTTTCATTTCTTATTTTCAAATTATAATCATCTTCTTGCAATTTGTAATTTATTTCTTGAAACTCCTTTATGCTAGCTTGTTGTTGTTCTATCCTAGTGTACATGCTATCACAAATCACAATAATGTCAGACTTGGACAAGGATTGTACCTCATCGTCATTTCCATTCTTGTCGACGTCTCCCATTAAGCACAATATCGAGAAAGCCTCCTCCATCTCAGGATCATTATCACCAACATCATCCCAGGTTACCATCATTGATTTTCCATGATTCTTTAGCAATGAACATCCAGCTTTCAAATGGCCTGGTTTCCTACAATTGAAACGATTAGATTGATCAGCTTTATATGACTCAGATGATTTTACTAGAAATAATTATTTAAAACGACTGAGGTTCTTAGCTATTTCTGCTCTGTCCTTCAGGCTTCTGATGATCTTTTTGAAGCCCCGAACCATTATGGCCTGCTCTTCGTCAAAATCATTGTCACTGTCATCCTCTACCTTTAAAGCAAGCAGCTTCCTGCCTTTGTTCTCCTCTAAATCTTGTATCTCATGTGCTTTGAGCTCCATCTCATGAGTCATCAAGTTCCTAATGAGCTTCTCTAAGTTTTGGTAGTTGAGATCTTTATCTTCTTGAATGGCGATGACCTTCGACTCGAAGCTTCACGGAAGTACATGCAAGATCTTCCTTACCAACTTACCTTCTGTATATGACCTGCCAAGCACCTTTGAGTTGTACATTGTTCACGGTGAAAGTTGCTTTCATTGATGTCATTGCTTTCTCAAGTAATAGTTTTTCAATTACAAAAGATCCGGTCTTTTTATAAGATCCGGTTACAACAAAATCAAAGAAAAAAGAAAAATTACAACTCTCCTTTTCTCGAACAAATCGCAAGATCCTGTTTTGCGGTCTCTTACTTGTGTGGGTTCTTCGCCTGCGCCGGGGTTAATCCGTGGACCACCGCGCGATCTTGATCCGGTCAGATCTACACGGTATGACGGGTGTTATTTCACGAAGGAAATAACAGTCGGGGGTACTATTTCACCAAGGAAATAATAGCCTTTAGTAATCGAAATCGACCAAGCAAAATCGAGACTATTCTCGGGATCAAAGGCCAAGCTTTGATCCGGAGGAAAACCGTGTAGATCTCAGATCTGATCTCTCTCGAACTCCTGCCTTATTTGGCGTGGATGATCACTAAGAACCAGATCTGAGAGTCCGAGTCTTCTAAGTTGAAAATCCGAGGGTGAGTTCTCAATCCAGCAGAGTTTCGGCTCCAAAATTCCAACCCCTGAAAAATGAGCCATCCCCCCTCTATTTATAGGCTTCTGAAAGCGGATCTGGGCTTAGATCTGGGCCCAGATCCGCGGCTCGGGAGGGGGGTGGCTCGGCCACCAGGTGGCTCGGCCACCAAGCCACCAAAAGGTGGCTCGGCCGGCCACCTTGGTGGCTCGGCCGGCCACCTTGGTGGCTCGGCCGGCCACCTTGGTGGCTCGGCCGGCCACCTTGGTGGCTCGGCCGGCCACCTTGGTGGCTCGGCCGGCCACCTTGGTGGCTCGGCCGGCCACCTTGGTGGCTCGGCCGGCCACCTTGGTGGCTCGGCCGGCCACCTTGGTGGCTCGGCCGGCCACCTTGGTGGCTCGGCCGGCCACCTTGGTGGCTCGGCCGGCCACCTTGGTGGCTCGGCCGGCCACCTTGGTGGCTCGGCCGGCCACCTTGGTGGCTCGGCCGGCCACCTTGGTGGCTCGGCCGGCCACCTTGGTGGCTCGGCCGGCCACCTTGGTGGCTCGGCCGGCCACCTTGGTGGCTCGGCCGGCCACCTTGGTGGCTCGGCCGGCCACCTTGGTGGCTCGGCCGGCCACCTTGGTGGCTCGGCCGGCCACCTTGGTGGCTCGGCCGGCCACCTTGGTGGCTCGGCCGGCCACCTTGGTGGCTCGGCCGGCCACCTTGGTGGCTCGGCCGGCCACCTTGGTGGCTCGGCCGGCCACCTTGGTGGCTCGGCCGGCCACCTTGGTGGCTCGGCCGGCCACCTTGGTGGCTCGGCCGGCCACCTTGGTGGCTCGGCCGGCCACCTTGGTGGCTCGGCCGGCCACCTTGGTGGCTCGGCCGGCCACCTTGGTGGCTCGGCCGGCCACCTTGGTGGCTCGGCCGGCCACCTTGGTGGCTCGGCCGGCCACCTTGGTGGCTCGGCCGGCCACCTTGGTGGCTCGGCCGGCCACCTTGGTGGCTCGGCCGGCCACCTTGGATTTGGAGGGGCTGATTTTCTTTGGAGTGAAAGGCTAAGGCTCCCAATTCAAGGCTGAATTATCTTAGCCAAGGATTGCCTTTGTCTGAAGCGGCGAAGCCCTGCCGGAGTAAAGAGTGGAGTCTGACTTTTGAAGCAGCGAAGCTCTGCCGAAAGGGGGATTTTTGGGAGGAGCTTGGCGAAGCCCTGCTGCAGTGAAGAGTGCCCGTGTGCTTCAACAAGAGGAGGAGAGGCCTTCATCAGAGCCTTCATCGCCCGTCAGATCCTTAGTATCGGCCTTAGCGTTGATACTTAGAAGAGCTATTACCTCGCTTTAGCCGAGGTATACGCTTATAGCTTCTAGATCTCACGCGGATCGACGAAGCTCTGCTTCTATATCCCTCCGTGGATAGACGAAGCTCTGTCCGATTTATCCGGATCAGAAAGTTTCTAGATCTCACGCGGATCAACGAAACTCTGTCCGATTTATCCGGACCAGATCTGAGTGCCCCGGTGGTCCACGGATATCAACATCCCCGTCACAGGCAAAAGACCCACGCAAGCAAGAGATGACAAACAGATCTTGCGTTTGTTTGAAAAGAGTTGTATTTATTTTGTTTTCATTGTGTACCGGTCTTATAAAAAGGCTATCTTTTTATTTCATTGTAACGATTGAAGTTGTAATGAATGCAGCAATGAATACAGCAACTTTTTCCGCAAACAGTAGTCCGTATCCTGATTTGGCAATAAATCCGCTTCGGTGTTCGAGTTTGAATCCGTTCTACGGTTAGATGACTCGTTGACTCACCGAACCGTTAGATTGATTCCGCACGCGAGTGGATGTATTCCGCTGTTTGCGTGCGGTTCGTTAACCTCGTCACCTCGTTAATCCGCTTCGTCGCGTGTCACTTGGCTTCGGTATTGTGGTCCAACGATCGTGTTTAGATACGTCACCCGATGGTTCGTTGGTTTGTCGAATCACCGTGCCGAGCTGTGTTAAGGGACCTATAAGCAGTTTTATACGCCTACAGATACCCCCTCCAAAGTATTTCAGCCTCGTTCTTTTATAGAAGAGTCTGGAATACTTTGGATATGATTGTCCCAACCTTCAGTCGGTGTAATGGGACCTTGGAATGACTTCCGTTCTTGATTCCTTTAATTCTCCAGGCTATCCGGTGCTTTGTCGAATGTCTGTAAGGGTTCCGGTGCTGCATTTATTGTCTGACCGTTGTCGAAATTTTGAACTTGAAGTTGATTCCTGATTTTCTGATTTTTAGCTCGTGTTTGCTGGTTCAACATAGAACTAACCATCGATTGTTGGTAACACGTTGTCCGGCGTTTGACACAGTTTATACTCATACGTCTGTCGGAGTGTTGTTGAGTTATCCTTAAGAATATTTTTAAACAAAATATTCTCCAGAAACTTCTCAACAAAAATAGGGAATAGTTTATACTCGTATACCTTATTGGAGTATTGTTCATGTCCGAATGAGCTGAACCGGCCTGGTCTGGTCTGATTCAGCTTGGTCTGATCCGGTTCAGACTGGTCTGGTCTGGTGTCATTGAGTTGACTGACTATCTCTATCACATCGTGCTGACTCAGGGTTCCAGATCACTGTTCATTGACTTTTGGTTGCAACGCGTTGACTGGCGTTGACCTAGGGTTACGCGTTGACCGGCGTTGACCCTAGGGTTTCGAACGTCGTACGTTGACTTTTTGACCGTAACGCGTTGATTGGCATTGACCTAGGGTTACGCGTTGACCGGCGTTGACCCTAGGGTTTCGAACGTCGTACGTTGACTTTCATTGCCACGCGTTAACCTTGGGTCTACACAGTTTAAGCTCTTAAGGTGTTGGAGCGTGGCGGTCCCAAATGCTGGGGCTGCAGGACCAACTATAAAAGCTGATTCATGTGCGGATACAGATCTTATCCCGAAGTCGTTGGATGCTCAAATCACGAGACCAACTAATAAAGCTGATGCGTCAGTGACTCTCACATTTATAGGATTTTTGGCAAACCCCCAGTCATCAACGGGTTTGATGAGCCTTTACCGACTACCGTTTGAGTCGGGCTAGCATGCGGATTGTCCGAGTCCGTTCCGCATGTAACGTTGTGCTAAGAGAGTGAATTCTCTGAGACTTTGTGCTATGATGTCGAATACATAGACTTTACCATTTGTTACGAGAATAGGCTACCCGGTGACGCGCGTTAGGCATTGACTTTAGGATTTTTGGCCAACCCCCAGCCTTCAACGGATTTGATTAGCCTTTACCGACTACCGTTTGAGTCGGGCTAGCATGCGGATTGTCTAAATCCGTTCCGCATGTAACGTTGTGCTAAGAGAGTGAATTCTTTGAGACTCGCTGCTACGACTTCGAATACGTAGACTTCGCCCTAGTTACGGGAGTAGGCTACCCAGCAACGTGTATTAGACGCTGACTTATCCCTACTTAGGCTTCGGGATAAAATACCCTAGAATCGAACTCTGGTGTCTTTTTCTTCGGAGAAAGACTAAACCGGCGAAAGACTAAACCGGCGACGTGTGTTAGGCGTCGGCATATCCTTTCTTAGGATTCAGGATGAAATTCCCCATGCGTGTAAGGCATGGATTTTGGTGTTATTAATAACAACCTGCCACAATGTTGAATATGTGGGCGGGTGTTCTTTTTAACGGTTAAGAACTAACCGGCAGCGCGGGTTAAGCGCAGACTTATCCCTGCCCAGGTTTCAGGAGAGAATACCCCAGAACCGAACTCTGGTGTCTTTTTCTACGGAAAAAGACTAAACCGACAGCGCGTGTTAGGCGCAGACTTATCCCTGCTTAGGATTCGGGATAAACTTCCTAAGATGAATCCTAGATTGATAAATTCTTAGAAAAGATTGGTGTGGGAAAGGAAGAATTTTATATTCTATTTCCCAATCTTCTATTAGGGTGAAGGCGAACCCGAATACAAGGAAGGAAGAATTTTATATTCTATTCCTTAATTCTGGAAAGGAAGAATTTTATATTCTATTTCCAGCGAAAAAGAAACTAGAAGTGGGATCTCCACTCCGAGAATCTGGAAGATCTAGATAAACTTACCTTTTATAGGATTGGTTATCTAATCTGAAGATGAGCTTTTTGTTTATCGAAGTGAAATTTCAACTTCGGTTATAACCATGAGAAGGCTTAACCAAAGAGAACTAACTGTAGGAAGGTTTGATCACTCGATTTAAAAGTGGACCTCTCGTTCATTGGAGAAATCGAGAGGGGATTTTGATTGTGGTCCTAACTTTTATAAGTTTGACCTGAAAGCAAAGGGAGTGGAATATAAGTAGCAGTAGAAATACTGGTTTGTACTGGCCACTCGATGAAGGGTTTTGACGTTAAGTAATCAGGACTTAACACGTCAAGCTTTGGAAATTACCATGAATTGGCGGACAGAAAATTTAGTGGACCCACCGTCAATTGACTTGATCAGTGGGGGGTTTTTTGTGAGGAAAGATTAATCTGTCAAAAGGATCGAATCTCGTCTCAACAAGATAACTCATGAGAATTAGTGAATTTGATAACAATAATGGAAAACATTCTAACCTTTAGAGTTTAAATGTGGATGTTTTACTTATCACTTTTATAGTGATTGGGTTATCCCTAAGAATATCACTCGTGGTATTCTTTCGGGAACTTCCCGATACATGAATAATCCACCCCCAGCTTTCCTTGTGGAACTGGGTCCGACATTGTACTCAGTTACATGACCGGGTTATCCTTAAGAATATTACATATAAAAATTCTCCAGGAACTTCCCGTGAAAGAAATGAAACAGTTTAGACTCATATACATGTTAGAGTATCAGGGATCAGTTTAACCTCTTATACCGGTCGGAGGATTGAGAAGCAGTTTATACTCTTATACTTATCGGAGTCTTGCCGTTCTCATTTGGCTTATCTCAGCGTTATGACGCCGGCTTCAACCAATGTTTGGATGCTATTCTTGAGAGCGAAGCAATCCTTGGTAGGATGAAGGACCCTCCTGTGGTACGCACAGTACTTCGGATCCGCAGTATTGTCAGCTTCCTCCTGATTTGCGATAGGTGGTAGCTGGATCTTGTTGTTTTCAAGGAGGGATTCGAAGATGGCTGGAACGTCTTTCGTCCTTGAAGGGATACTCTTTTTGGAGTTTCGGGTCCGAAGTCTTTTGCTGCCTTTGGGATTGCTGTCGTGACGTTTGATTAGCACCACCAGTAGCTGCAGGTGTTTTGCCCTTCCCACGGGAGGCGAAATTAGAGTTCGGAAGATTCACCGTCGGTTGGCTCCTCTTGGCTTTCTTCCTTCGGAGGAAGCGTTCGGCTTGCTCTCCTCGGACCTTTAAATCCTTCCATGTTTTGGACGATGCTGTCCCTATTGCTTCCAACACATCCAATGCGAGGTTGTTGTGGCAAGTCTGGAGAATGAACTCCTCAGTGATCGGGTCCCGACAGTTCATCGCCTTGTTCCGAAACCTTTTGACGAAGGTATCAACTAATTCCCCGTCTTTTTGTTTCTCGTCAAGCAATGACCCGATGGATATCTCGGTGTCGTCGTCGAAGAAATTGGTGAGGAATTTAGTCTCCATGTCGTCCCAGCTATTCACACTTCCTGGCTTGAGGCGACGATACCAATCGAAGGCGGCTCCACAAAGAGTGCAAACGAAGGACCGTATCATCAGAGACTCATTACCAGAGATAACCCCTAGGTGTGATTTGAAGTAAATCAAATGCTGAGTGGGTGAACCCTCCCCATCAAACGGCATGAAGTTAGTTAGATTGAACTTCGCCGGATACAGGATTGATTCCCATTCTCTTGGGTATGGACAAGGAATGCCCGTCTTTTTCATCTCTTGAGCGGAAATCAACGTATTGATTTTGCTCTCGAGGTTTTTAATCTTCAAACTTTCACCTGTGTTTTCGCTAGCATTCTCGTTACCACCCCCTGCATTGACGGGAGGATTATTGGCATTATGAGCTTCATTCGCATTTGTGTCCTCATCTTCCTGATTAACCTGGTTACGATGACTTGGTTCGCCTTGCTGGTTCATCAGTGCTTGGATTTGTTGGTCATGCATTTCTCTCATATTCTGCATGGCCAGCTGCATTTCGAACCTGAAGCTCTCCTGTTGTTTAGCCATGGCTTCTTCGAGCATCTTGGCCACTTGTTCCGCGCTTATCATCAGTGACTCACGGGGTTGTTCCTCGCTGGATACTGTATTGTCTGATGCGACAGCAGAGCAAGAATCCGATTCTTCATTACCTGACGGTAATCTTGTCCGAACCCTACCATAAGTTCCTCGTATGATGGCTCTGGACTGCAGACGGGTCATCCGTCGGGGTACTTCCGGAATCGACTCGGGATTATCCTGTGTCGACGTCCCTTTGCTGGTCATATTAGTGGTGACCCTTGGAAATTCTCCATCTCCAACTACCCTTCTTCTTTGTCGGAAACGCCTAGACCTTGGTCTTGGCGTTTCGGTATTGAGCCTTTTGAAAACCGAATTTCTTTCGGGGACCATCTTCATGCAGTTGCACTCAGACAATACTGCCCGAATGAGTTTGAAACAGGGGCATTGAGTTTCCAGTCCTCGGGGACTCCTCTTCCTGGTTTTTCTCGTACTCCCATCACGATAGTACAACTCGTCGGCTTGAAGGTCGGAGTAACTTATCGTGTGTTGGCACGACTTCTCAGGTATAACTGTAGGCGTATAAAATTGCTTATAGATCCCTTAGCACAGCTCAGTACAAACCGACGAACCAACGAGGCGACGAGGTTAACGAATCGCACGCAAATGACGGAATAGATCCACTAGCGTGCGGAATCAAGCTAACGGGTTGAAGAGTCAACGAGTCATCCATCCAAGGGCGGACTCGGACGAATCACGATCGAATCAAGATCAGTTTCGGACTCGAACTCAGAAGTGGATTTACTGCCAAATCAAGAATCGGATTTACTGCCAAATCAGGTCAACGATTCAAATCCGGATAAATCAACCACAGAACCGGATTACGGACTGAACCGAAAACGGAAAACCACGCCTAAGGGGGGCTCGGCCAAGGCCGAGCCACCCATGGGTGGTTCGGTGGCCGAGCCACCTATGGGTGGCTCGGCCA
>NC_033798.1:37975537-37976980 GCF_001876935.1 Asparagus officinalis | reverse complement strand
TTTGATTTTCGTTGTAACCGGATCTAAAAAAGACCGGATCTTTTGTAACCCAAGATGACAATTATCTCAATGAAAAAGACAACAGTTTTCCCTGCGAACAATCTGGCGACCACAGTGGGAGCCACCGATCTCGTTGCCGAGATCGTCACGTCGCAGCCGCGGATCTCAATCCCGGTCGAGGAGGAGGTCGAGTACGAATTCGACCAGGCCAAGTTCGAGGAGTACCACATTTCATCCTCATCCGGATATACCTCCCCTCGCAAGTCCAAGAAGTTCTCCTCCAGGAGAAAAGCTCGTTGGTTTGAAGAAGTTCAGAACGCTAACGAAGCTCTCACCCCGGCTGACACCAAAGTTGCGTCGGGTGAAGTTCCACCGACCTCCAACGAGGTCAAACCTATTCTTGCTGACGCCTCTACTATTGAGGGCTTTGTGACTCTCTCAAAGAGAGCCCGCCAGAGGCGACGTCAACGCCTTGCGCGGCAACTCGCTAAGGCGATGGAGTCTACAGACGGAGTCCGCTACAACGCGGATCTGAAGAAGGCAAACAACCTCAACAACTGAAGAATGGCGGTTCCTCCAAGCCGCCAACGAATGAATGGATCCGGGTCAAACGGAACCGTTCGACACTTGAAGAGCGGATTCACAAACGCCGCGCGTTACTCGCACAAGCAAAAATTCTTGTGCAGAAGGCTAAGAAATTGAAGAAAGAAAGAGTGGCCAAGAAGCCGCCATCAACCCGCCAAGTGTGGAGGCCGAAGCAGCCTCCAACCAAAGTTCAACCCCCGGCGAAACAACCCATATCGCCGATAATTCCAGCAACCACTCCGGGAGATCACGCAGAATCATCCCGAAAGAAGAAGCCAGTTTTGGAGCGCCTCGGTCCACTTCCCGATGAGCGAGTCAAGGCTCCAGTTCAAGAGCGTTTGGGCCCGATGAAGAAGCCCACAACGACTCATCACGCTGGGGGTCGCCGTCACCTCCAACGTGACAAAGAAATCAGGGCAGCTACGCGCACCAATTTGTGCAATGAAGTCCAAGAGCCCGCTGAGAACTCACGCCCAAAAAGGCATGTTTCGAGGCGCGTAACTTTTGAAAGCCCTAACAAAGCAATTCTCTTGCAGGTCCTTCGGTTCGAAAATCCAAGACCCCGTTGCCGCCTCTGCACTTACACCACGCGACGTCCCTGTGTCGTCCAACGTGGTCGAGATCGCAGATCCGGACTCCTCTTCAGCCGAGGAGATGACTTCTGAAGACGCTCCGGCATTATCAAAGAGAGCACGACAAAGACAGCGTCAACGTCTGCATCAAGGCGGTCCCCGAAAGAGTTTCGGTTTTCGAAAGACTTAGTACCGAAACGCCAAAACCAAGGATGACGAAGCAGAAATCCTCAGAGCCGAGGTTTCCTAAAGTGTACTCCTTCAAGGATGACGAAGTTCCCGACAT
>NC_033798.1:37947484-37974537 GCF_001876935.1 Asparagus officinalis | reverse complement strand
GCACGGGGAATTTTATCTCGACTCCTAAATAGAGATAAGCCTACGCCTAACACGCGTTGCCGGTTTAGTCTTTCACCGATTAAAGAAAAAGACACCAAGGTCTAAACTTGGGGAATTTTATCCCGAAGCCTAAGTAGGGATGAGTCAACACCTAATATGTGTTGCCGGGTAGCCTATTCCCGTAACAAGGGTGAAGCCTATGTATTCAAAATCATAGCACAAAGCCTCAGAGAATTTACTCTCTTAGCACAACGTTACATGTGGAACGGATCTAGACAATCCGCATGCTAGCCCGATTCAAACGGTGATCGGTAAAGGCACATCAAACCCGTTGAAGGCTGGGGGTTTGCCAAAAATCCCAAAGTTTATGTCTAACACACATGGCCGGTTTAGTCTTTCACCGATTAAAAAAGACACCAAGGTCTAAACTTAGGGAATTTTATCCCGAAGCCTAAGAAGGGATAAGTCATCGCCTAATACGCGGTGCAGGGTGCCTTTTCCCTATAAGAAATGGTTAAGTCTATGTATTCAAAATCATAGCATCAAGTCTAAGAAAAGCGATTTTCTTAGCACAACGTTACATGTGAGATGGGTTTAATAATTCACATGCTAGTCCTATTTCAAACGGTAATCGGTAAAGACATTTAAAACCCGTTGATGGTTGGGGGTTTGCCAAAAATCCCATAAACCTTGTCATTCAGAATAAATACAAAAAGATCACAAAAGAAGCAAATGCGGGGTTTCTATTAATAGATCGAGTCAAAAGCATACAATAAAAAGCTCGTTAGCCCGAAGGCAGTTGGCGGTCGAGGATATGAGACTTTAAACTAAGGAGTCTATCTACATAACTCCGCTCGGCAGATTCCTCAGAACTGCTTAAAATCTCCGCGGCTTCACTTTTCAGCTTCATCAGTCTCTCCTGGGTGGATCCTAGCTTCTCGAGTGCCTGCTCACGAGAACGCTCTAGTCCAGCCAGGTCATCTGCAATAAGAGCAGCAGATTCCTCGGCGCACTTCAAGGCCTCTTTCAACCTAGTCACTTCCTCGCGGCTCGAGTCCAAAGAGCGGAGTAACTCAGCTCTATCCGTATCTTTCCTCGCTACGTTAGCCATTAGCTGCGCAATGGAGCTCTCATGTGACTGAAGCTCGTATCCGATGGAAGATCTCAGGTCATGCCACTGTGCCAGCCTATGCTCCAGCTGAGAGGACACGAAAGAAGAAGCCCCATTAACCTCCAATTCCTTCAACTCTCGGATCTCTGACTCCAGGACAGCGAAATCGGCGGTGAAGGAATCGGCCAATTCCGGGTATCCTTCTTCCCTCATCATCATCATGTGGCGAGAAAAGGAACGCCTGAACTGATCGAAACTGTATCCTCTATGAAGAAGTTTCTCGATCATGCCGTTATAAAAGGCAGTGAAGAAGCCGAGGTCTGTACGAAAAATGTCTCTGTCAGGATCAGTATCGACCAAAAGGGCGCGGACACGCTCATATAGAGAGGATCGAGATCCTACAAGCAACAACATAGAAGTTCAGTGGATTATCGAATACGATAAGGAAATTCAAAGGCAAATTCTGAGCATACCAACGCCAACGGAGGTCCCCTCAGGCTGAGGTCCGACAGGCTCTGAGACAGCGGCAGAAGTGGTCATGGAGGGTATATCAACCCCTGCAGGCAGATTGCTCATACCACTCGGCAAGGGCGGGGAGACGCCACTTCTATGCAGACTTTCAGCCCCGGGAACTGTAGTAGTATCAGGCACAACGGCCGGTCCTATAGTTACACTCCTGTATTAGTCAAATGGAAATTTGGACAAATAAGGAGAATCGGGACAAAAAGATCGTATGCATACCTGCAATCCCACCGTCCTCAGATGCAGCGGGAATGCCAAGAGTCATAAGGGTATCGGCCCAAGCGGCTGGTCCTATAATTGTACTTCTTTATTAGTCAAAATGAAAATTTAGACAAATAAGGAGGATTGGGATGATAAGGTCATCTGCATACCTGTAGGTCCATCATCCGTAGGTATCTGGGGAATGCCAGGACCGTAAAAAGGACAAAAGACCATATATTCAACATTGTGGCAGGTTGTTATTAATAACACCATAATCCGTGCCTCACACGCGCGGGGAATTTTATCCCGAAGCCTAAGTAGGGATAAGTCAACGTCTAATACACGTTGCCGGGTAGCCTATTCCCGTGAGAAAGACGAAGTCTACGTATTCAATATCGTAGCACTAAAAGGGTTAACTCTTTTAGCTTAAACGTCACATGGGAGCGGACTTAAACAATCCGCATGCTAGCCCGACTCAAACGGTAGTCGGTAAAGGCTTGTCAAAACCGTTCTGGGGATTAGCCAAAAATCCTGAAGTCAACGCCTAACACGCGTTGCCGGGTAGTCTATTCCCGTGAGAAAGACGAAGTCTACGTATTCAATATCGTAGCACTAAAGGGGTTCACTCTTTTAGCTTAAACGTTACATGGGAGCGGACTTAAACAATCCGCATACTAGCCCGACTCAAACGGTAGTCGGTAAAGGCTAATCAAATCCGTTGAAGGCTGGGGATTAGCCAAAAATCCTAAAGTCAACGCCTAACACGCGTTGCCGGGTAGTCTATTCCCGTGAGAAAGGCGAAGTCTACGTATTCAATATCGTAGCACTAAGAGCGTTAACTCTCTTAGCACAACGTCACATGCGGAACGGATTTAAACAATCCGCATGCTAGCCCGACTCAAACGGTAGTCGGTAAAGGCCTGTCAAATCCGTTGATGGCTGAGGATTTGCCAAAAATTCTATAACTGCGAGTCATTGACGCATCAACTCCACTAATTGGTCTCGTGACTTGAGCACCCAACAAATTCAGGATAAAATCCACACATGCAGATGAATCAGCTTTAACAGTTGGTCCTGCAGCCCCAACATTCGAAACCCTAAGGGTCAACGCCGGTTAACACGTAACCCTAGGTCAACGACAATCAACGCGTTGCAACAAAAGTCAACGTTCGACAATTCGAAACCCTAAGGGTCAACGCCGGTCAACGCGTAACCCTAGGTCAACGCCAGTCAACGCGTTGCAACAAAAGTCAACGTTCGACGATTCGAAACCCTAGGGTGGACGCCGGTCAACGCGTAACCTTAGGTCAACGCCGGACAGCGCGTTGCGACAAAAGTCAACACGTGACGACGAAAAGTCAACACGTGACGACAAAAGCCAACCTATGCGGTTCAAAACCCTAAGGTGGACGCCGGTCAACGCGTAACCTTAGGTCAACGCCGGACAACGCGTTGCGTCAAAAGTCAACACGTGACGACGAAAGTCAACACGTGACGACAAAAGCCAACCTACGCGGTTCAAAACCCTAAGGTGGACGCCGGTCAACGCGTAACCTTAGGTCAACGCCGGACAGCGCGTTGCGACAAAAGTCAACACGTGACGACGAAAGTCAACACGTGACGACAAAAGCCAACCTACGCGGTTCAAAACCCTAAGGTGGACGCCGGTCAACGCGTAACCTTAGGTCAACGCCGGACAGCGCGTTGCGACAAAAGTCAACACGTGACGACGAAAGTCAACACGTGACGACAAAAGCCAACCTACGCGGTTCAAAACCCTAAGGTGGACGCCGGTCAACGCGTAACCTTAGGTCAACGCCGGACAGCGCGTTGCGACAAAAGTCAACACGTGACGACGAAAGTCAACACGTGACGACAAAAGCCAACCTACGCGGTTCAAAACCCTAAGGTGGACGCCGGTCAACGCGTAACCTTAGGTCAACGCCGGACAGCGCGTTGCGACAAAAGTCAACACGTGACGACGAAAGTCAACACGTGACGACAAAAGCCAACCTACGCGGTTCAAAACCCTAAGGTGGACGCCGGTCAACGCGTAACCTTAGGTCAACGCCGGACAGCGCGTTGCGACAAAAGTCAACACGTGACGACGAAAGTCAACACGTGACGACAAAAGCCAACCTACGCGGTTCAAAACCCTAAGGTGGACGCCGGTCAACGCGTAACCTTAGGTCAACGCCGGACAGCGCGTTGCGACAAAAGTCAACACGTGACGACGAAAGTCAACACGTGACGACAAAAGCCAACCTACGCGGTTCAAAACCCTAAGGTGGACGCCGGTCAACGCGTAACCTTAGGTCAACGCCGGACAGCGCGTTGCGACAAAAGTCAACACGTGACGACGAAAGTCAACACGTGACGACAAAAGCCAACCTACGCGGTTCAAAACCCTAAGGTGGACGCCGGTCAACGCGTAACCTTAGGTCAACGCCGGACAGCGCGTTGCGACAAAAGTCAACACGTGACGACGAAAGTCAACACGTGACGACAAAAGCCAACCTCCGAGACACCCCTAGGGGTGTCTCGGATTTCTAGAGACACCCCAGGGGTGTCTCGGATTTCTGGAGACACCCCAAGGGTGTCTAAGCCCCTAGAGGTCCCCTACACACCCTCATATGCCTATAAATAGACCCCTTACCCCTTGCTTTTGAGAGCGGGATTTTTGGAGAGCCTTGGCGAAGCCCTGCTGCAGTGAAGAGTGGTCGTGTGCTTCAACAAGGAGAGGAGAGGACTACATCAGCGCCTTCATCACCCGTTCCCTCTTGGCCTTAGTATTAGCCCTTGGCGTTAATACTAAGAAGAGCTAATACCTCGCTTTAGCCGAGGTATACGCTTTAAAACTTCTAGATCTCACGCGGATCGACGAAGTTCTGCTTCTATATCCCTTCGCGGGGATCGACGAAGCTCTGTCCGATTTTTCGGGATCTTCTGCTTCTATATCCCTTCGCGGATAGACGAAGCTCTGCCCGATTTTCTCGGAGCGGATCTGATTGCCCGGTGGTCCACGGATATCAACGTCCCCGTCACAGGCCAAAGACCCACGCAAGCAAGAGATGATAAACAGATCTTGCGTTTGTTTGAAAGGAGTTGTATTTCTTTTGTTTTCATTGTGTACCGGTCTTATAAAAAGGTTATCTTTTTGTTTCATTGTAACGATTGAAGTTGTAATGAATGCAGCAATGATCCAAACATCAAACTATTGTCTTTGTGCCTTATCACATTTAAACCTCTTCCCTACATATGGGGTTTCTATTATGTCAATCTCTCGACAGCCAAGATATCAACAATAACACACTTGATATAAGAACCAAGTCTCTTTTAGTCTTTTATACATCTTTACTCTAGCAAATATAGTCATAAGAAATGGAGCAAAGATGATCCAATTGAAGATTAAAAACACACACACACATTCTCTCTCTCTAATAGCACTTCTAGTGAGTTGCTAAGCAAAACTGAAGCCTAGTGGCTAAACAAATGCTTTTTTAGGGAGATTACATTTGCAATGGTAAGGATTTGAATGCTTGAGGAAAAAAAAGGAGATTTATAAATGAGCATATGGAGCAAATACTATAAATTTTTTAACCAAGCAACATAATAATCTACAATCAGTAAATCTTTTCTACAAAAGGCAATCTTTTAGATGCTACTAAGCCAAGTCAATCCTCCAAAGAACAATGTTTTTATAGTCTCTTTTTACTGTTGAGAAAAGGTGCACAATTAGTGTTCAGAGTCATATTGGTAGCATAACATTTTTATACACCTTTCTTAGTTAAAAGAAAGCAAGAAGCATCTAGTATCCAGAACATCAAGAAAATTATAAATGAACTTATCAAATTACAGCTGCTCAATCTTGTACATAAAGGAGTAGTTGTTACAAAGAACTATACATCAAGAAACTGCATGCATGTAACTATATATCAAGAAACTGAATGCATGTGGTTTTGCGGTCATGACTGTCCAAAAATGTAACACTTAAGAATGTTTTGTAGCATATAGATGCAAAATATGCAAACATATGGCAACAGTCACTAAATAATTCAATAAAAAACATGCACAAAAAAAAATCAAATGAACTGTGGCTGAAATTATCCTAAATGAATGACTGCAAGTCAAAAACTTCGAATATGACTACCTTCTCCTTTAACATTTCAAAGCATCCTGAACACTTGGTAAATCCCTTTTGTGGATTCTTTCTCTCAAGACATTTGAAGTTCCTGCACCGATAATTGTTCCACCACACATTTCTATCATCTGGTAATTGCCAAAGAGATTCATTTATCGGAAGTGGCTTTTGATACACTCTAGATGCTCGATTCAAACATCTCCTTCTAGGCAGTGGATCACACCCACCCAATATTAGCTTTTGGGCTAAATTCCAATCATCCTTGCAATAGGATCCAACATCATAATCCATATACTGCTCAAGCTCCTTCCTCATTAGAACACAAGCATGGCCAATCGTATTGTAAGTCTTATTACTTCCATAAATAACAGAAGCATTCATTTTGAGTTCCTTGGTTCATTCAATAACTTTCATACATGAGAAAACTTATGTCATACTTGATCTAAAATGCCTCGGTTACACACAATTGCAAATATAACTCAAATAGTTACAGCGAATCAAACAAGCCATTTAATCAGCAAAAAATAAACCAAGTTGCTCTCCGCCGCTCGCCGCTCGCCGCCCCACGCTCCTCGCTGCCGCTCGCCTCTCGCCGCCGCTCGCCTCTCGCCGCCACACGCAGATGGGAAACTAGGGTTTCGTTTATGAGAGACGAAGAGAGACCCGACTTTTCAATCGCGGTCGGTGTTATAAACTTATACGGGTCGGCTCTTTGTGTTATACGGGTTAGGCAGGTCAACCCTAACTTACCCATCTAATAAATGGGTCAGTTCGGGTTGACCCGTTTATGACCCGACCCATATAATTTGACCCATACCTAATATAAACGGGTCGGGTCGGGTTGATGGGTCGAGTTAAAAACTGCCACCCCTACCCCACATATCCTCAGTTCAAACTATCCAAGAAAAGTTTTAACAAAGGTTTAAGTGTTGTTTAAGTTTGTTTAAGAAGCTTTTAAGCATTTGGAAGTTTGAGTTTGTGAAATCAATTTCACAAGAGCTTGAGGAGATCATCTATTGGTGTTTGGGCATCCAACTATTCTCCCTCTACCTCTTGATCTATTGAGAAGTTTTCTAAACTCAATCTAGCTTTATATTTTATATTGTTTAATTATCATTTTATTAAGCTAGTGTTCATATTGAGTTTTGTTGATTTTATTTTCTCTTTGTTTACACACACATACAACCATTGAGCTTATTGTATTTACATTCATAGTAAAATTAGGTTGTGGGATTGTGTAACTTAGAGAGTTACATTCATAGTAAAATTAGGTTGTGGGATTGTGTAACTTAGAGAGTGAGCTTATAATTTGTTCTCATCCATTGTAGAGAACAGTAACTTAGAGAGTGAGCTTATAATTTGTTCTCATCCATTGTAGAGAACAAACACTTTGTATTGTGTTTATTGTGAGATTCACTTTGTAATACACTTGTACACCTAGAGAAGTGTGTGGCGAGAGTCGGGGATCGTCCCAAGAAGAGTGGCGTCGATTGACGAACCTAGGGAGAGGTTGTATCCGAGCACTTGAGGGAGACACATCTAGTTCAACACTTGAGAGGGTGTAGAGTGAGATTACAAGAGTGTGTTAGTTGTAGAGTTTTCGCTAAACTAGAAAACCGTATTGTGTAGTATAAACGTTATTCGGGTGAACGTAGAAAATCCGGTTGTAATCGTGAAGATCTCCTCGAGGTGAGGAGCGGAGACGTAGGTCAAGTGGTTAGACCGAACTCCGTGATCATATCGTTTGTTTGCGATTGCATTGGCGCACCTTTTTTTTATGTTCATATCTTATATCGCCTTTGTATATTGCTTATTGATTATATTGCTCACTATCTAGTTTAGATTATTTATCCTTGTGTTAATTACATATATCCTTGCATATATCTTATATTATATCTCATTGTTAGGATATTTGTCTTTGTTCATATTGCTTATTCTTGCTCATAACTCTTGTATATCTTTCTTACAAGAATATATTTGTTAATTAGTTTTAATTGACATAAAATTGGATTCGATTAGCATAAGACCCTAATCACCCCCTCTAGGGTCTAACAATTGGTATCAGAGCTTGGTGCTCTTTGATTTAAGGTCTAATCGCCTTGAGTTAAAGATCCAAGTTATCTTTTTATGCTAATCTAGTTATGATTGCATTTGTCTTGCTTGCATATATTCACATATATATCTTATCTTTTTATGCTAATCTAGTTATGATTGCATTTGTCTTGCTTGCATATATTCACATATATATCATGTATATGAATGTATTTCGTTTAGGCTATAATCCAAATATTGCTCCAAAATATAAAAATTTCCCTTATGCTCAATAGTGCTCTAAATTTAAAATATTTGTTGAATCTAAAAATATTGACTTATGAGAAGTTATTGATTATGCCTATATTGTGCCCACATTGGAGAAATCCAAGTGGAGCGATCATGATAATAAAATGTTTACAATGAACAAGTTTTTGTTAGAATTTTTGCTAAATGCTTTTGACTCATCCTTTTCTAACGAAATTTGTTCATTTTGATAGTGCTTACAAACTTTAAAAATTTATTGAAGCACATCAAGGGGACTTGGAGGTAATCCGACAAGCTTTGGAGGATTCTTCTTCAAGTTCATGTGGAGCATCATGCACACGGCCACAAGAGGATAATTCTTGTGTAGTAAGCGATTCCGATTCCGATAATGATTTATCTATTGATGAACTCGCTTGTGCATATGAGAAATTATCGCATGCTTACAAGAAATTACGAAATGATTTTATTGATCTTAAAAGCAAGCATGTAGAATTAAAATCCGATCATGAGTCGCTAGCTTCCAAACTTGATATTAATGTTAAAGAGAATGCTATTTGGAAAGAAAACAATGAGTTATTAAGTTTGGAAAATAATAACATGTTTTCATCTATTGCTAGCTTAACTCATGCTAATAATGATGTCAAGATAGAAGTAGAAACTATTAGAAATGAGTTTAATTCTTTTAGAAATGATCATGTTTCATCTACTTCTATTTCCAATGCTTGTATGCATAATGATAATTTGAATCTTGTGAAAAACCGCATATCATGCTTAGATTCAACTTTTAACACATGCATTGATAATCATAAGAAACTTATGGACAAGTGTGCTAAATCTAGTGCTATAACTTATAAATCACCTACACACCATGCACACTTGTATAGCAAAGTTTACAAGTGCTCCATTTGTGATCGTAAAAGCCATTTAGCTAAGTTTTGCTATGATGCACAAAAACATAAGAATATTAATCCTTCTTGTGCATCTCATCAAATTTCTTCATCACATGTACACACACATGCACCAATTGTACATTATAAGCATGCTAATGTGTATCATTGTGATCTTTGTGGTCGTTTTGGTCATTTGGCCGAATATTGTTTTGATTTAAAAAGAAAATCTTTTTTTGCCAAATGTTTCTAGTAGACCACATGTTTTTAAATGTGATGTTTATGGTAGACACGACCACTTAGGAAAGTTTTGTTTTGATAATGTTTCACATTTATAAAATAATCTTAAAAGATCATCTATGGTTGCAAATGTTTCTCGTGCACGAGCTAATGGTCCACAAAAACAAATGGATCTCTTTCATTACACAAATTACAATCGGAAGGGTCATTTGAGTGATTATTGCTTTGACCGTGTTAGTGCACCACATGTGCCCAAACGGGTTCATAACCCTAGGGCTTTGAGCTTGAATGATAGGGGTCATGTCCCTAAACCTTTTGGTACCAAGAATACTTGGGTACCAAAACAAATTTGATCTTAAACCAAGAATTTTAGTGTTTTTATTTTTCTTTTCTTGGTTTTGAAAAATGTATTTTAAACTTTTATGAAAACAATCCCTTTTATTGGTCAAATTCTTTTGTTTTCATGAGAGGTTTGTATTTATATTACCCTCCGGGTTTATTGGGTGTTTATTCTCAAATCATGTTTACCGGATGCTTAAATATTTATATGGGTTGTTACTAGCTCAAGAGCTAGATATAGTTGCCTCTCTTGATTCTTGAAAATCAATGATGGTTTGGTTTTATACTCTTAAAAATGATTTTTTTAAATCCATAGTTCATAATTCTTGTATGTTACTTTTGAACTATGAAAATTTTGCTTTGATTTGTTCTTTTGAATTCATTACATAAGCACAAATAGATGATTCAAATTTCAAATATGCTTTATAATGTATTCTTTATGTGGTTTGATCAAGTTATACAAAGAAAATTTTTCTTCTTTGATCAAACATTGTTTTTGGACTCAAATCTTGATTTATGACTTCATTTGAGTGATTTGTTTTCCCTTGAAAACTTTTTTCATGGTTCTCATGTTTTTCCTTATTCCTTTGTTTTCATAAATCTATTCTGTTATATGCCTTTTATATTTTTTTGTGTTAATGAGACATTATTTTCATATTGACATATTTATATGTGTCCTCATTGTCTTTTTGTATGTGAGTTGTGTTTAGCATGTTTCTTGCTTATTTATATGTGTCCTCATTGTCTTTTTGTATGTGAGTTGTGTTTAGCATGTTTCTTGCTTGCTCACATATGTATGCCTTAGCTGAGTTGTGTTTAGCATGTTTCTTGCTTGCTCACATATGTATGCCTTAGCATTCATTGCATATTTTCATTAAGGCATTTGGGTAGGGGGAGCAACCCCTATATCTTTCTATGTGGTATATTCACCCATAAATATTGATAGGGAGAGCTTTCGCTTTCTTCATCCCTTTGTTTCCTTTTTGATGTTGTCAAAGGGGAGAAAATTGTGAGTATATTCTTTCTTGTTTATATGCATGATAATTCTAATATTCATTTCTTCTCATGCATATATTTTTTTTTGTAAATTGTTTGTCATCATCAAAAAGGGGAAGATTGTTGGCCTTCTTGTTTTGATGATGATTTAACAAATAATTTATATCTAATATTGTTTGTCTAGTGTTTGTGTTTTATATTTATTCTAGGCAAACAATATGTTGGAGGATGGATGGAATAGAACCTCAACGATCATATTCAATGGAGATTGGCGGAATAGTGGAGTGAAGCCTATGCATTCAAGTCAAGATCCAAGTTCAAGCTTCTTCCGCAATGTTTACCAAGAAGAGCTTCATTAAAGATCACAAGCTTTGGTAAATTAGTTTAGGTGTTATATTATGTGTGTTCAATACTCTAAGCTCAATATCATATACACACACGTATTTGGTTTCTATGTATATATATAGTTATATATATACCATTGTTTTAAATATCGGCCGATAATCGATATTATCGGCCGAGTTATCGGATTTGGGAGCTCTCCGCTAGGATAAATTGGATTTTTAATCGGTTATCGTTTTTCTAGGTTTATCGGCGATTTATCGGCGTTATCGGCACTTATCGGCCGATAAGTAAGACTTTTTTATCGGGATTATCGGGATTATCGGCCCATTTTGACTAACATTATATTTTTTTCAAGGCTATGATGCAAGTTTCGCTTTCTACAATTGGTTAATGATTCTAAACATGATGATTTACATTTTGGTATGTTTATATTTCATTAAGCATGATTAGATTATATTTTTTTAATTGTTATATTATATATACACATTATCCGGTATATTACTCCGATAAATACTACTTATCCCCGATATATCCCCGATTTTCGCTATCCGATAAGGATTTTGTCCGTCCGATAAATCCCCGATAACCGATATTTAAAACCTTGATATATACATGCACAGTTTTGGGTTTTTATGTTCATATATATGAAATTACTTATTTTGTAAAAATATTGTATTCTTAGTTTTTGGACTTAACAATAATCATATACATATTTTATTAAGTCTATATAATAATTGTGTAAAGTTTCAAAACATGGTTTAGTTAAAATGTCAAAACTCATGTGTTTACATTTTCGTGTTTTGGACCTCCTTGCAAAATGATGATATTTTACATTTGGGAAGTCCTTTTTGATAACCAGTTTCTATAGCATGTTTATTATCATGTCTACAATCATTTTCCAAAGTTTTACATTTTTCTGAATTTATTTGATATTTTTAAACCCTGTTTTATGTTGACATGTACTGTTTAAAAAGGTTGTGTGCATGTCATGAGTCGACTCATGAACAATATTGAGTCGACTCATAAACTGTTGTGTAGTATTCATTTTGGTTCTGACGAGTCGACTCATAACATCATGAGTCGACCCTTCAGGTTGAGTCGACTCATGCCTGTCATAAGTCGACTCATGAAGTGTGTTGGAAAACTAGTTTTGTTCCTACTGAGTCGACCCATGAATTCATGAGTCGACCCATGCATGATGAGTCGACTCATGAATTTTACGAGTCGACCCATAAGTTGGTTTTTAGCCTGTAATGGCTACTTATGAGTTGACTTATGAAAAGTACGAGTCGACTCATAACACTGTAACGGCTATATTTCCAGACTGTATTGTTTTTGGGTTTTTGGTCTTTTTGCCTTGTTTTCTCTTGGCTTTGGGGTTCTATAAATACCCCTATATCCTCGGTGCAAACTATCCAAGAAATATTTTAACAAAGTTTTAACAAGGGTTTAAGTATTGTTTAAGTTTGTTTAAGAAGCTTTTAAGCATTTGGAAGTTTGAGTTTGTGAAATCAATTTCACAAGAACTTGAGATCATCTATTGGTGTTTGGGCATCCAACTATTCTCCCTCTACCTCTTGATCTATTGAGAAGTTTTCTAAACTCAATCTAGCTTTATATTTTATATTGTTTGATTATCATTTTATTAAGCTAGTGTTCATATTGAGTTTAGTTGATTTTCTTTTTCTCTTTGTTTACACACACACAACCATTGAGCTTATTGTATTTACATTAATAGTAAAATTAGGTTGTGGGATTGTGTAACTTAGAGAGTGAGCTTATAATTCGTTCTCATCCATTGTAGAGAACAAACACTTTGTATTATGCTTATTGTGAGATTCACTTTGTAATACACATGTACACCGAGAGAAGTGTGTGGCGAGAGTCGGGGATCGTCCCAAAAGGAGTGGCGTCGGTTGACGAACCTAGCGAGAGGTTGTATCCGAGTACTTGAGGGAGACACGTCTAGTTCAACATTTGAGAGGGTGTAGAGTGGGAATTACAAGAGTGTGTTAATTATAGAGTTTTCGGTAAACTAGAAAACCGTATTGTGTGGTGTAAACATTATTCGGGTGAATGTAGAAAATCTGGTTGTGATCGTGAAGATCTCCTCGAGGTGAGGAGCGGAGACGTAGGTCAAATGGTTAGACCGAACTCCGTGATCATATCGTTTGTTTGTGATTGCATTGGCGCACCTTTTTTTATGTTCATATCTTATATCGCCTTTGTATATTGCTTGTTGATTATATTACCCACTGTCTAGTTTAGATTACCCTTGTGTTAATTATATATTCTTGCATATATCTCATAGTATATCTCATTGCTAGGATATTTGTCTTTATTCATATTGCTTATTCTTGCTCATAACTCTTGTAAATCTTTCTTGCAAGAATATATTTGTTAATTAGTTTTAATCAATAGTTTTATTATCAGCTTCACTACCATCATCGCATGCAGTAACTTCATTCAAAGACATAGTAAGTGAAACAAGAAAAATAACTTTTTTAATATCAAATCAAATGTCAAAAGTTAATAAAATAGCTTCGTATATAACAAATAACTACAATAAGAAAAAGAACACTATCCAACAAATTCCAACACAAGATCCATGTGAATATCAATTTTCTGCTGAACACAGGAGCCCCACATCTACACATGGTAAGGAGAAAATGGCATAACAATATTGCTCAATAATCAACAGAATAAAGTTCAAATCTTATTGTTTAGAACCAGTTAACCATTATTATAAGCATCCTTCCATAGCTGAAGGAAAAATTAAGCTCAACGGAAAATTAAGCTCAAGGAATGTCTTCCAGTTGTCATTTAAATTTGCAAATAAACAAGTACACATATCGGCATTTTTAGCCAGTTTGGGAGACATTATTGATGACTACAGTAGTTCTAGAAGCGTTGTGAGGATTTTCGGTAATTTTCACTTCAAAATTTTGTAGTATATTCGCATTTCCATCTTGCAACTTCAATCTTTAACTTCTTAACACTTCTTAGGAGAAAAAGAGAGGAAAATATTAAAAATATATATGTAGCCATTTGAGGATCATTCATCTTCAACAATTTTTTTTATAATTTTCCAAACATCTGTAACTTCTTTTCACAACACAATCATGGACTTAAAATAACTATGAACTTAAAAGTGCAAACTAAAGCTGACCAAAAAAAGAAAATTTGAAGTCCACAAAGCAAATCAGATGCTTGATCACCAAAAATCCTTTATCATTCCATACAAGAAACCCTAATTTTAAGGACTGATGATCATAATGTTTAGGGTTTTGTGTAAACAATAACATTTGCTTCAAATCAAGGCTTCTAACTAAAAGAAAATCAAAGAAATGAGAATAGCGACTCACATAGAGAATGCAAATCGAAGACGAAAACCTTTATTTCCTCCACGTCTCCGATCGAGAAAGAGGGCACAGAGATTTCCAAGCTCAAAACGATTCAAGATCGAAGAGATCGCTGGATCAAGAGCAAGAGATCGGACCGAAGAGAGAAGTTGACGAGATCGCTGGATCAAGGGCAAGAGATCGGAGCTGAGATTTTTAGGGCCTGTTTGGATTTGTAGGGGTGAAGGGAAGTTAAGTGAAACTGATGGTGTGTTTGGGAGTTTACTAAGGGAAGGGAAGGAAAGGCAAACAACGGGAAGGGAAGGGAAGGGAAGGGAAGAGAATTGTAATATGTTGTTTGAGAGTTGAGTAAGGTGAATGAAGGTGAAAGGAAGTAAATATATATAAAGAGAATTGTAATATGTTGTTTGAGAGTTGAGTAAGGTGAATGAAGGTGAAAGGAAGTAAATATATATAAATTTACATAAATGACTTTATACTGAAGTAAATATATGTAAATTTACATAAATGACTTTATACTAATAACACATCAGCCCTTTTATTTGTTTTGATGGGGGTAAGAATGTCATTACACCCCTTTACCCTTCTTTACCCTCCTCTACCGTCCAAATCGGGGGTAAAGAAAACCAAGAAATTTTACTCTCCTTTCCCCTTCCTTCCTCCTCTCTACCCTCCTTAAAAAAACTCCCAAACAAGATGAATGCTGCATTTCTCTTCCCCTCCCCCTCTTTACCCTCCATCCAAACAGGACATGAGGGAAGGGAAGAGAGTTCTCTTCTCCTTGTTTACACCCAATTTGAGGTAACAAATTTTATATTATTAGGGGGTGAACCAAGGGGAACTAGGATGAATTAACTTTACCTTCTAAGTGTTCCCAAACAAGATGAATGGAGGTGAATGGTTCCCCTAACTTCCCTTCACCCTCATTCCCCTCAATCCAAACAAGCCCTTAGGGTTTCGGAGAGAGGAATCACAAAGAGGGGAGAGGAGATTTTTAGATGGGTAAGTTTGGGAGGGTTATGGGTTGGTCAGGACCCGCCCATCTAATACCCATTTAATCTTTATAGAAATAGTTACTCACTCTATTAGGCCCATTTAGCTAAATGAGTTGGTTTGGATGGGTCTCATATTAGATGGATCTGGATGGGTTATTGGGTTTGGACCAGAATTTCCATCCCTATATCAAAACTAGGAACGTTATCATTAGAATATATTATGATGCGGTCAGTGATGGATCCAGAATTTTGGGAAAGTTGTGTCAATATACTTAATAATTAAAAATTTTAATGATTTTTTATATTTGGAAAAAATTGCCTAATCACATTATTAGTAACACTATCAAATACATCTTTCTCAATATATAATTTTAGTAAGCAATCATGGAGCCAATCACCATTCATTTTATTCTACAACTTAATCTTTTATCAACTCCATTGCATAAAGAAGCGCTTTTGACGGTTAACTTAGCAGTGTATAAAATCAGCACATCTCCAAAATAAGATATATACAAAATAGTTTCGAATTGTGGGTTATAAATATAGCGGATGTATTATTCTTGACCAAAGTGGGGTCACATGACCCACTTTGGTGTGTATGGATCCGCAATAGAGGCAGTTGTGAAAAGGTTGCGGTGGTTTTAGAGTTGTTACGAAAATAATTGAGAAAGAAGACGAAAGAGGAAAGTACTATTCTACCCTTTAATTAAAAACTAAATAAAAATAATTTCTAGAAGCACAGAAGCAATTTTTCTTCCAATTTTAGGTTTTAGTTATAATAATCCATGTATTTTTGTTAAAATGACCAAAGAATCCTGAAGGAGGCAAAGAAAGAAGAGAAAAAAGAAAGGGCTAAATACTCATATTGGTATTTTATTTCAACCCCATTTGCCAATAAGGTATTTTAATTAGGAAATTCGGCGTTAAGGCATTTTAATTGAATAAAATTACCAATTAGGTCTTTTTTCTCGTCGGCGACCACTTTTCCGGCGAGAACTCGTCACGTGCGTTGCACGCGGTGGCTTAATCTTTGTTTAAGCTGCTGATGTGGCACTGTTTTCTGACGTGGCAGGGAATTAACCCCTGAACGTCGACCCCCTCTGCCCCAGCCACCCAAGCTCCGTCACCAAGCTCCAGATCCAACCGCCGCTGCCTTCCTTCTCGTCTCCAACAGCCAGCGCCTCTCTCCCTCGTCGTCAACCCCGACGAGCCCCACACCCGCCATCACCGCCTCCACCCCATCCCCCTTCCATGCTTGCAGACCAGCCCCACGACCATCTCAGGCCAGCCCCTCCACCTCGCCACTCTCCCTTGTCCCGCTGCCTCCTTCACCATCACCGAGCTCTGACGACAGCAACCCCATTCTCCTCCCCCTTCTGTCCACGGCGAGCCCGACTTCAACACCTCCATCTCCTCCTCTTCCCTCCACTCCCCGCCTTCATCCCCCAGACCCTCCCTCTTCCTCTCTCTGTCGAGCTTCCCCACGCCGAACTTGCTGCTGCTCAAGTTCCCGCCGACCAGCCCAACTCCGAGCTTCCCTTCGCCCTCAACTTGAGACCCGACCACCTCCTACCACCGCCAGTCGTCGCCGTCCTCTCTTCCCCGTCGGAGACCACAGACGCTACGTCGCCGCTCCAAGCTCTGCTACCCCTCTTTCCTTTCAAGCTCAGCCCACCCTAAAGAACTCCCCGCCGTCGCCGAGTTCACCCCGAGTCCCAGCTCAGATCCGCGTTGGTCAGAAAATAGTACCACATCAGCAGCTTAAACAAAGATTAAGCCACCACGTGCAACGCACGTGACGAGTTCTCGCCGGAAAAGTGGTCGCCGACGAGAAAAAGAACCTAATTGGTAATTTTATTCAATTAAAATGCCTTAACGCCGAATTTCCTAATTAAAATACCTTCTTGGCAAATGGGGTTGTAATAAAATACCAATATGAGTATTTAGCCGAAAAGAAAGGGATATGAAAAAGTAATGGGCTTTTTGTTCATATACTTAATCAGGATTATGTAAATTTTTTTGACAGAAAAACAAGGGATATACCCTGTTCAATTAAAATAAAAGTGTTTTGTACAAAATTGGATACGAAATGTATCCTGATGTTAGATAACAGTAGGCTTAGTTCAAAATGACTAGGGATGTATGACCTTCTTCTTTCAGGGATCCATGAAGGTGAAGAGAGGGCCTTGCCGTCATTCACCGTTGACATAGATACAAGAAAGAACCAAAGCCAGCCATACATATAGTTATATGAACTAAAGTACTGATATCTAACAAGCTACAAAAGTATTAACAGATAACCATATAGTATATACAAGAAAAACTCCCCCAAAAAGCTATCTAGACAGATTGAACAGCACATATTAGGATCCGCTTCGAGGAAGAGGATTGTTTTCCAGCATATCCAAAACTTGTTGAGCTCTTGTACACATATTAGGATCCGCTTCGAGGAAGAGGATTGTTTTCCAGCATATCCAAAACTTGTTGAGCTCTTGTACCAGTTTTCGAACCTGACCAAGCATATAAGATTGTTTTCCAGCATATCCAAAACTTGTTGAGCTCTTGTACCAGTTTTCGAACCTGACCAAGCATATAAGCAAGAGATTGCATTGTTAATGATAGATAGATGACTGAACTTTGTTTGCTTAAAAAGATATTTATTCCTTGCAATCCAAATACTCCAACATATTGAAGAAAAGATAGAACGCCATAGAATTCCTTTAGTACTTTGCAAATTCACCAAGATTTGAATAAAATCTCCAAGAGAAGATGGCCATTGAGATGAAAATAAGTAATTTCTGAAATGATCCCAGACCTGATTAGATAACGGGCAAGAAAAGAAAAGATGGTCTCTAGTTTCCAGTTGAAGAGCGCAAAAAGAACACATAGAAATACCTTGCCAGCCTTTTTTCAGAAGATTATCTTTGGTGTTCAATCTATTGTGACATAGAAGCCATGTGAAAAACTGTACCTTGCTAGGCAGAATTTGGTTCCAGGATAGATTGTAATAAGCTGATTTGATACCTCTCAGAATAAGAAATCTATATAGAGAATTAACTGAGAATAATTCATTTGTTGTAAGGGACCACTTGTGTTGATCAGGCTGATTACAAATCTTGTAATTCCTTAACAAATGTGTGAGCTCAACTCTGTCAGTTTGAGAAGTATGTGAGATACATCTCCTCAACAAAGGTCTCCATTGCCAGCTATCATTCTGATGACATCCTTGACTTCTAACAATTGAATTATTAGAAAAGGAGAGATTATATAAGGATGGAAAGAGGCTAGATAAAGAATTATTTCCTGTCCATTTGTCCTCCCAAAAACGAATTTGTTCACCAGATCCAAGTGACCATATAACATGACGAAAAAAATCATCTTTAACAGCCATGACATCATTCCAGAAAGTTGAATGTAAGGGGTTCGATCTTAAAGACTGAAGAATTTTACCTCTGCTCAAGTATAAATGATTAAGAAAAGAGCCAATAAACGAATTTCTATCAAGGCATTTCCATAGCCATTTAGATAAAAGTGTTTTATTGAAGGTATCAATGTTCTTTACTCCCAAACCACCTTCAATTTTACTAAGGCAAACTCTCTTCCAACTAACCAGGCATTTCAATCTATTAGTTTCTTCTTTTCCTGTCCATAGAAAATTCCTCCTGATCTTATCAATTTCTTTGATAAGCCATTTAGGTAATTTATAAAAAGACATAAAATAAAGATGAATAGATGAAAGCACTGAATTCAAAAGCACCAATCTACCTCCAAATGACAAATAATTCCTCTTCCATGAAGCAAATCTTTTATGAAGATTGTCTAACAATGGTTGCCAATCTGATTTTGATAATTTCCCATATTTTAGAGGTAAACCAAGATATTTGATGGGTAGAGATTGGTTTTTGCAATTGAGAGCTGATGCTAAAAAAGCTCCTCTTTGAGAATTTTTACCAAAATAAATCAAAGAAGATTTAGAATAATTGATCCCCAATCCAGATATCTCTTCAAAGATATAAAGAATGACTTTTAAAACAGATATTTCTTTGAAAGAACTCTTGGTGAAAAGAATTGTGTCATCCGCAAATTGCAAACTCCTTATATGATTTAAGGGTTCCTTAATACCAAGATTAGATAAAGTTCCCTCTTCCACATTATTCATGAGCATTCTATTAAGGACATCAACTGAAATATTTAAAAGCATTGGTGATAAAGGATCACCTTGCTTAAGACCCCTTTTACAATTGAAAAATTTTGTAGGAGATCCATTAACTAAAACCGCACAGCTTGATGAGGAAATGACATGAAAGATCCATGAGCACCATTTAGGACCAAAGCCTCTTGCCTTAAGAAGATCAATGAGGAAGGACCAGTCAACAGAGTCAAAAGCTTTTGCAAAGTCAATTTTCAACATTGAGACTTCTTTCTTCCTCTTGGAACAGAAATGAATTAATTCATTAGCCATCATAATAGAGTCTAATGTTGATTTCCCAGATTGAAAGGCAGACTGAGTTGGAGAAACCAAGGAAGACATGAAAGGTGATAGCCTAGAAGCAAGAATTTTGGTGAAGATCTTGAATAAGCAGTTGATTAGACTGATTGGCCTGAAATCCTTAATCAAGGAACTGTCTTTAAGCTTAGGAATGAGAGTTATATAAACCCTATTCACTCTGTGAAGAGAGGATGGGTCCTGATGAAAATAATTCATAATGTTGATAAGATCATGCTTAATAACATTCTAGAATTTTTGATAAAACAAAAAAGAAAACTCATCAGGGCCTGGAGCCTTATTAGGATTCGTACTGAAAACTGCTGCTTGAATTTCTGTTTCTGAGAAAGGAGCTTCCAAGGATGATAGATGCAAATCCTGATTAGGATATAAGGAGGTCCAGTCAATGGATAAATGACTATCATTAGTTTGGCCAAAAAGATTATGATAATAATCAAAGAAAGCTTGCCGAATTTCCTGCTCTTCAATAAGATAATGGCCTTGATGAGAAATAGAAGTAATGAAATTAGACTTTCTGTGAAAGGAAGTTGTTTTGTGAAAAAAAGAAGTATTTGCATCCCCTTCTTTTAGCCATTGGATCCTAGACCTTTGATGCCAATATGATTCATCCTCCTTAATAAGCAAAGAATAGGAAGATTTTAAAGATTTCCTTTCATTGAATTCTGTGTCAGACAGAGGCCTAGATTCCTCAAGAAGATCAAAAGAATGAACTTTTGATAGAAGATCAGATTTCCTTTGAGAAAGAGAACCAAGTACATTTTTCTTCCACCATTTAATTCTTCTTTTTAGGAGCTTTAGTTTCATAATGAAGATATCAACAGAAGACCCTTGACATACAAAAGAGTTCCATGATTCAAAAATGAAAGGAATAAAATCCTTTTGATGAAACCAACTCTTATCAAATCTGAATAATGACCTGTTTTGATTAATACCTCCACTATCAAGAATAATTGGAAAATGATCAGATCCAATGGAAGGTGGAGAATATTGTAAATATGAAGGAAATTTCCTTTCCCATTCAGAGCAAACTAAAAATCTATCCAATTTGGCCATAGATGGATTTAGACGTTTGTTTGACCAGGTGAAAGCTCTACCACAAAGCGGAAGATCAATAAGAGATGTCGAGGAGACAAAATTTCTAAAAGAATTAATGTCACTAGAGGAACCAGAACCTCCTAGTCTTTCATCCGAATATAGGGTGGAATTGAAATCACCACAAAGAACCCAAGGACCTTGAATAACTTTGCACATTCTACTAAGTTCCCACCAACAAACTTCTCTATCTTCTTTATCAGTTGGTGCATAAACTGAGGAAAAATTAAATTCCCAATTAGATGGTTTATGACAGAGTAGGACAGAGACTGAAAAAATACTCACATTAGAATCAATGAGTTCAAAATCATTAGACCATCCAACTAAAACTCCTCCTCTTGACTCAATAGAATCAAGACAACACCAATTTGAAATCCTTTTTCCTCCTACCGATTTCAATTTTCTATCTGAAGGATTGCTAAGTTTACTCTCTTGAATACCAATGATATCAATGGCTGTTGAAGAAATGAAATCTCTAACCAGACGTCTTTTGAGTGGGTCATTTAGACCTCTAACATTCCAAGTTGATAGCTTCATAAATAACAGATTTCAAAACACTCCCTCCATTACTAGACACAACTATTTTGCCTGAATATTTAATTCAGCCTCCTTCAGTTTTAATTTGTCAAAAGACTGAGCAGATAAGGAAACTCCACAGTTGGTAGCTATTTCCTCAAAAACTTTGTCATGCAAGGAATTTAAAGGCAAACTATCAGTAGAAGAGGTTAACTTTGATTTACCTTTCTTAGAGGATTTTGAAACTTTTTTTCCTGAGATAGCCTTGTGCAAGAAGCTCCTGTGTTTTTGACTCAGAGCTGTCCTTCGCACACGAGTAGCAGAGGATGGAATAGCCTTCTTTGAAAATCCAGGTGGAACTGAATTGGAACTTTGAACAGCTGGAGTTTGATTTGAGGTTGGCGGGAAGGATATAGATGAAGAAATTGAATTTGAACCTCCTTCGTTCCCGCCAAAAAAATTTTCCCAAGTTGATTTTTCCATATATATAATTTTTCCTTTCCAATTATGTTTGACTAAATTGTAATCCAACAAAGAAGAAGACCTAGATTACTTCATTTGGTGGATTACAATTTAGAATAATCCGCTCAAAAAGTGATTACTAAACATATAGATGCGAATTATAGTATATACTTTGACCGGTTTTCCACATGCTCCAAGTATTCACAAGATTTACCCGTCATTTTTCATTAACCACATTTGCTTTAATTCTCTTTTATAGACTATGCAGTAGGAGTGAAATGATACTTATGGACGGAGGAGCGAAATGAACATTTCTGGTTATATTATTATTCAGTTATCATTAACAATGTTCATGGTTAAATCCCTACAAGAAATGAAAATGCATAAGTTTGTAACTTTATCCTTTATAAAGAAAATTCTGAAACTATATACTGTACTCGAAAATCTAGGAAGGACAAGGATAGATACTTAGTGCTAACGTAAGCAAGGGGTCAAGCCATGTATCTGCCTCACGATTGGAATCTAGGCCCTAAAACTTGTAACTTCTTCGTCTGAAACAGTGAGCAAACTATAGTACTAAACTAATACGATGTAACAGGATTATATTTGAGCAGATGGTGGTTGTAACATCACACAATCGTTTTTTTTTGAGGAAAAACAAGGGTTATGCCCTGTCATTAATTAAATCAAAAGTACATATACAAAAAGGATACAAACTTTACCCATTAATTGGAAAATAGAAACAATGATTTCTCAAAACTAGTGATATATGACTTTCTTCTTTCAAACATCCATGAAGGTGAAGAGAGGGCCTTGCCGTCATTCACCGTTGACATAGATATAGGAAAGAACCAAAGCCAGCCATATATATAGTGAAGAGAAACTAAAGTTTCTATATCCCAATAAACAAAAGACTAAGCACTACTTAATAATTTACAAAAGACACAGAATATGAACATCCACACTAGACAATCATATGCTTCTGCTGATCGGCTTATCTTCCAGCTTAGCTTTGATCTTCTGAGCAACAGATCCACCACCGATACCTGACCATTCATATAAATCAGATATTGCCGAATTGATTATATTCTTGTAAGAGAAAATTGTGCGATCAAAGATGTATTTATTTCTTGTAGTCCATAATCTCCAACAGACAGCAGTAAAGATAGTACGCCATAATTGTCCTTGAATACCCTTCAGGTTTTCCAAGATAATTATTAACTCTTTCAAAGAATTTGGCCAAAAGAATGGTAAGTTATAATTTGTGAAGTGCTGCCATATTCGTTTAGATAAAGGGCATGTGAAGAACAAATGCTCCCTTGACTCTGATTCTGTTCCACAGAATGAACAAATAGTATCCCCATTCCAACCTTTACGTTGTAGAATATCCTTTGTATGTAATCTGTTGTTTGTAAGAAGCCAAATGAAAATACGAATTTTGGAAGGAACAATTGAATTCCAGATAACCCTGTATGCATAGGTAGAAATTCCTCTCCAGTTAAGAAAACTGTAAAAGGATTTGACTGTATACATACCATTTGAAGTAAGAAGCCATTTGGGATGATCTGGGTTATGGGAGACTTGGTAATCCCCAATAACCTTCATGAGTTTAGTTTTATCTTCTGTAGCTGCAGGGGATATACTTCTTCTTGTTAACAAATGCCAAATCCACTTGTTGTCCAAAAAATTGCCTTGACTCTTAACAGAGACATTTGTAGAGAGAGCTAACTTAAAAGTATCAGGAAAAACACTCGCAAGGCTATTAAAACCTGCCCACTTGTCTTCCCAAAACCTCACTCTGTCACCAGTGCCTAACACCCATAAAATGTTATGAAGGAAAGAATCTTTTTGAGATATGACTGCATTCCAGAAAGAAGAATTGGATACACTGTAACTTCTGCTTTGTAAATTGCTACCTTCATGAACATAAAGCTTATGAAGAAATTCCCCAGATGTTGAGTTTCTAACTAGACACTTCCATAGCCATTTAGATAATAGAGAAGTGTTAAAAGATGGAATGTCTTTGACTCCCAAACCCCCCTCCTTTTTACTTAAACAAACTCTTTTCCAGTTTACTAGACATTTAAAGGAGTGAGTTTCAGATTTTCCTGTCCATAAGAAGTTTTTTCTCACTTTGTCTATTTCTTTGATAAGCCATTTTGGTAGCTTATAAAAGGACATATAATACAAAGGAATAGAGGTAAGCACAGAATTTAAGAGGACTAACCTCCCCCCATAAGATAGAGAGTTTTTTTTCCAAGAAGCAAGCTTCCTATACAGATTATCCAACAAGGGTTGCCAATGAGATTTAGAGAGTTTACCATATTTAAGAGGTAAGCCGAGGTACTTGATAGGAAGATGATCAACTTTGCAATTTAAAAGGGATGCCAGAGTTTCAGCTCTTTGAGGAATATTTCCAAAATATATAAGTGAAGACTTGGAATAGTTGATACTCAAGCCAGATAATTCTTCAAAGATATAAAGAATAGTTTTGAGGATGGTAATATCCTTGTAGGAACTTTTGACAAAGAGAAGAGTATCGTCCGCGAATTGAAGAATGCGCACTTGGTTGAGAGGTTCTCTGAGACTCAAAGATGATAAAAGCTCCTCTTCAACATTGTTAATAATCATCCTATTTAGAACATCAGCAGCAATGTTGAATAGCATTGGAGATAGAGGGTCACCTTGCTTCAGTCCTCTTTTACAAGAGAAATATTTAGAAGGGGAGCCATTTACAAGAACTGCACAATTAGATGAAGAAAGGATATGAAAGATCCAAGAACACCACCGACTACCAAATCCTCTAGCTTGCAATAACTCTATAAGAAAAGACCAGTCAATAGAGTCAAAGGCCTTGGCAAAATCAATCTTGAACATAGCAACTTCTTTTTTTCTTCTAGAGCATGAATGAATCATTTCATTGGCTTGGAGAATAGAATCGAGTGTAGATTTACCTGATTGGAAAGCTGATTGGGTAGAAGATACCAAGGATGGCATATGATGAGATAGCCTATTTGCCAAAATTTTTGAGAAAATTTTGAAGAGGCAATTGATAAGGCTAATGGGTCTGAAATCTTTCACCATGGAACACTCCTTGATTTTAGGTACCAAAGTTATAAAGACTTTGTTAACTCTATGGAGATGTGAGGGATCATGATAAAAGTAATGCATTAAAGCCTTAAGATCTTCTTTAATTAGCTCCCAAAAGGATTGATAAAAGGACATTGAGAAGCCATCTGGCCCTGGGGCTTTGTTGGAATTCATGCCAAAAACAGCTTTTTTAATTTCCTCCTCAGTGAACTGATCTTCCAAGGATAACAGAGAATTTACTTCTTGTGGATATAGAGTAGACCAATCAATATGCAAGTGATTATTCTTGCTCTTGCCAAATAAATCACTATAGTAATTATAGAAAGCTTTAGCAACTTCATTATTACCAATGTAATCTCTGCCTAAATGATTGATAGCCGCAATGAAATTGGATTTCCTATGGAAGGAAGCTGTTTTGTGGAAAAAAGAGGTATTAGCATCACCCTCTTTTAACCATTGAACACGAGATCTTTGATGCCAATATATCTCTTCCTCTTTGATCAAGGAAGTATAGGTGTTGTGAAGAATTTTTCTGTCAGAAGATTCCCAATCCGATAGAGGTCGCTGTTCCTCTAATAAATCAAGAGCATTGATTTTAGAAAGAATTTCTACCTTCCTATTTGGAATAGAACCAATAACATTCTTTTTCCACCATTTAAGTCTCCTCTTGAGGAGTTTCAATTTCAAAATGAAGATATCCACAGGGCTTCCCTGACCTTGAAAGGAATTCCAACAGCTAGATACAAAATAGGTAAAAACAGGGTTTAGAAACCAACTTCTCTCAAAACGAAAAATAGGTGGTGATGACTTTAAACCTCCACTATCAAGGATAATTGGAAAGTGATCAGAGCCTGTTGCAGGCGGTGAGAATTGAATACAAGAAGGAAATTTGTTTTCCCAAGCAGAATTAATAAAGAACCTATCAAGCCTAGCATCTTCAGTAAGAGGCCAAGACATCTGCCTGTCCACGGCCTGCCCCTTCAAGTGACTGAAGGAATATTGGCGTGGAATCGAAGGGATGTACAAACAAGCTCCACCATCAAAAGTTAGCCAGTGCTCCTCTCCAAGAGTCAGTATAGCGGGGTCCTCTACATGATCCCCGAACAAGAAGCTCGGCTTCTGTAAAGCCTGAGTGGAAGTAGAATCAGCGGTAAAGGTGGAACGTTCATCAGAGGACAAAGTAACATTAAAATCTCCACAGAGAATCCAAGCTCCAGGTAGAATGGATCGAATACGGTCTAATTCCCACCAACAAACTTCCCTATCTTCTTTATCAACAGGAGCGTATACCGATGTGAAAGTGAAAAACCAATTGGTTGGTTTATGGTGAAGATGAACAGAAACAGAAAAGATTCCCACATACGACTGAATTAAAGAGAAAGCATCAGACCATCCTACAAGAACTCCTCCTCTAGATTCCGTAGAATTAAGATGACACCAGTGTATGAGACGCCTACCACCTATTGATTGAAGCTTCCTAGGTGTAGCCGTAGAATTAAGATGACACCAGTGTATGAGACGCCTACCACCTATTGATTGAAGCTTCCTAGGTGTAGGATTGGAAATTTTACTTTCTTGAAGACCAGCAACATCAATAAAAGAACGAGACAAGAAGTCTCTAACCAAGCTTCTTTTAATTGGGTCATTAAGACCTCTAACATTCCATGATGTGAATTTCATTAAAGAAAACAGATATAACCTACCAACAACTATACCAACCAGACAAACAGTTAGATTACTTCTTCGTGCCTCTCTACCTCTTTATTTCTAAAAATATCCAGAGAATGATCCGATAGAGTGATCCCACAATTATCAGCAATAAGAGCAAAAGCATTTTTGCTTAGAGAGTTAATCGATAGAGCAGCAGAAGAAGATGAAGAGGATGCAGGTTGAGTACCTTTCTTCGAAGATCGAATTGATTTTTTGGAAGATGAAGCCTGCTTGAGAAA
>NC_033798.1:37908790-37947474 GCF_001876935.1 Asparagus officinalis | reverse complement strand
TCTTCCGAACAGAACGAGATGTTGCTGAAGAAGCTTGACGACGTGGAAAACCAGGTGGGACAGAAGGTGTTGTGTTTGATTTTGGTGGGAATGATGTGGCAGAAGAATTTGAATTCGAAGAATCATTTTTCCCGCCAAGATAGCTCTGCCAAGTGGATTTCTCAATATAAACCGTTTTACCCTTCCATTTCTGTTTAACCAAGTCGAGAGGGAAATCCTTGAGAGATTCAGAAATTGATTCGGAATGATCCTCCGAAATAAAAGCCTTGGGGAGATCCTGGAAAATAGCTCTAGGAATCTCCTCCATAGAATTAGTCGCCAAAATATGAACACTTTCCTTAGGAGGCGAAATTTGAATACTTTCCTTAGGTGGCACTAATTCAATAGGAATTTCCTGAAAATTTGCTGAATTAAAGATAGGCGAAGAAGGTACCAAAATGTCCTTCCCTTTGTCATCCGCAGATGATGAGGCATGCGCTGGAAGAGAATCTGATGGCTTATCAACTGGTGCAGTCACCTGTTCTGACCATTGAGATTGCAGAATAATGTCACCTTGAGCTATCAATGCATTAAGATGCATGCCGACTACATCCGCACCTAATTGACCCACACCAATAGGGGTGATATCTAAAATAACCTCCCTAGTGATAGAATCAATCTGAGAGGTGTATGAACAAACCACTGATTTAGGGATACAATCTGCCGCTTTAACTCTGACCAGAATACGGACATCTTGAACATTAATCTTGTCTTTTATGTTTTTGCACCCCTTAACCAATTCTCCGAAAGAGCTAATAATCTTCTCAAGAATGTCCATAGACCAAAAATGAAGAGGAAGATTATTAATTCTGATCCACTGATAGAAAGCAGAATCAACAATTTTCATACCAATGTTTTCGTGCCATGGTGCAAACCAACCTTTGAATTTCTCAAAATCAAACAATTTCACATCTGTAGCTTCAGATAATTGAAATATAGTTGGAAACTCCACCAGAAATCTGTTGCCCTGAATAGGGATAACCTTACCAGACCAAAGCTGCCAATTAAAAAGACAAGATAATTTCACCTTAATCAAATCAAGAGATGGAGACCCCTCTGTGATTGTAAGGATGGCAAAAGATGCAAGAACCTTAGCGTTATTGCAAAGAGAAGTAGAATCAGAAAGGTCAACCTTTTTATGCAATGGACGAAGATGTGATCTGCAATTCTTAGCAATATGTCCTTCTTCGTGACATTTGAAGCAAATAAACGCACCTTTTGGACAAAATCTAGAAGAATGCCGATCATCTCCACAGTTAAAACACCTCTTTGGTTGCTTAGGATCCCTGAAGAAAGCAGGATAAGGATGGCGAAGCCGATTGCCATCCATGGGACGACCTTTTTTTCTTCGAACAATCGTTAGAAAATTGTTTTTAACTTCTTTGAAACTAGGCCACGAACATCAAATGCAGTTTCAACTGAGATCTTGTACTAAAAAAGGGAATAACAAATACGCTACAAAATCAAGAGAAGATGTGGTGAAGTGTTCACTCACTGATACAATTCAAAGATAACATTACACCACACAAAAATGCATCGCTAGGTTTTATAAGAGCATATAAAATAGAAGAGAGGTGGTGGGTTTTTTTTTCTTGGGTGGGTGGGGGTGTGTGTGTGTGTGCGTGGGGGGTGGGGGGTGGGGTGGGGGGGAGGGGAGTTGTATGGTTGCGGCAACAAAATGCAATAATCTATGATTGACGAGCAAATTATATATAGGTTTACAATGGAATAGATTATTTTTTCTTCCTCCGGTACATAAAATACTACAAAGAGTAAAAGGAGAGAGGGAACTAAAATAAATGAGGAAAAGAAGGATAACTACATGGTACATTATTGTAATCTGTTCGTATTTTTCCTTTACTGCTCTTCATTGCTTATTGCGGCAGGAAACCCCTCCACCAATATTTCCAGGTCCTTGTGAAGGCATTTTTCCTTGCGACATGATTTGGGACCGTCCAGGGCCTTGAACAAATGACTGCCCATTCCAGCACCAACCATTTGATTCTGCTGCTGCTGCAAGTGTTGCTGTTGTAGCTGCTGCTGGAGATGTTGATGCTGCTGTGACTGCTGAAGCTGCTGCTGCTGCTGCTGTTGAAGTTGGTGCTGCTGAAGCTGCGCTGCTGCTGTGTTGTAGTTGTTGCTGCTGCTGTGAGGCTGGGTTGGCTGGACACTTGTGGCTTGAATACAACCATATCCTAGATCATCAGGTGATGAATTTTTGAGGCAGCAAAATAGAAGACAAACAAGGGGAGGGCAAATTTCACTAAACTATGATGATATTTGGGGACATTTACACAAAAATCCCATAACTTTCTTATTAAAGAAAACTAACATGAACTACGAAACTGGAGAAAAATATCATGAAATACTGGAAATTGTTGATCAAGGGTTTATTGGCTTGTATAAATGATGTAAACTACACTTACAAATAGAAGAGGGACAGAGAGAGAGAGAGAGAGAGAGAGAGAGAGAGAGAGAGAGAGAGAAAGAGGAATATATAAGATACGTAAAGTATTTTACGGAAAAATTGTCCAAAGTATGTCACATATGGAACATGTGGTGACAACTTATCCGGTCATCAAAAATGGTAGTGAGAAAAGTTTATGGAAATTTTCTCTAATACAAAAAGTTCATAGTAGTCTTGTGAAATTTACCCAAAAAGAAAACAAATAACACAGAAGAAAAGAAAAATGTGATCAGGTAATACAATAAAATACCCCAGGAAAAAGCATTCCAATCAAACGAGCAGCCTTCTCAGTAACTGACAGCAACAGTGTCTGTGAAGGTAGCTGGATAACAGCACACTGAAACAATAAAAACAAAATGTTAAAACTTTGGTGCACTCACACGTTAGGGCATATTATTTGTAATGTAATTGTGCGCAACTGGAACGTTATGGGCACAGCTGCAGCTGTTTGTTTCACTGCCACCAATAACTGCAGTTGCAAAAAACCTTAGTCGCAGAAAATGACTATGCAGATGTTGATATAAGCCTTAGTTGCAAGTTGCAACCTTCTAGGTTGCAAATGGGTTTAAATTGCAACTCCAATTGAAATCAACATTGGATAGAAGTTTAAAGAGCCTGATAAACCAAAACATAACTATAAATACAAATTGCAAAACTTTAAAACTAAATAAGCAACTACAGCTAAAAGTAACTATAACACAACTTACAAATTAAAAACTAAAAAACCACACAACTGCATCTAGAACTGTATGTGACAACAGTTGCGGTAATTGCAGTTGCATACAACTCCAATTGCATAGCATTTACCATTTCAACGAATCAAATAACCCGTAATTAAAAGTTTCCTGTAAAAAATCAGACTGAGAGGAGATTCCCAGTTTCTAATAGGACCCAAGCCACAAGTTATGAAATGAATGCCAGAATTATCATAAGAAAAAGCCTCCAGATGCTTACTGCTGACAGAGCAAATATGCAACTTATAGCAAAATTTTCAAGCTCATGATAGAGTCCTGAGACTTCCGCCTATAGGAGTTTGACAATTTACATCAACCTTACATGAAAAGTCACTCAACACCATGAAGACACATGAGAAATGATAGGCATTGTGACTAATTATGCTCTAATTTGTTTATGTAAAGTGAGGTCACTAAGTAAACTAATAGATCACATAGTTATAAATTTGTTGGCTTCAATTCATATTAAGTGCAAAGTTTAGTGTTAAATTGGTTAATTAAGTAATGTGATTAATTATTTTCTACTCTCTCTGATCTTGATCTTCCTATTGCCCTTAGAAAATGTAAACGATCTACTACAACTCATCCCATATCCAATTTTATCTCTTATGATCATATCAACCCATCATTTCACCAGTTTGCATTGTTTTTGTCTACTGAATCTATACCCAAATCTTATGAAGAGGCAATGTTAGTTCCTGCCTGGAAGCAGGCTATGAATGAGGAGATGGATGCACGTGTCTCTAGGGGAACTTGGGATTTGATCCCCACTCCCAACAGGGGTAGATGTTGTTGGTTGTCAATGAGTGTATACTTTGAAGTGTTGGCCAGATAGCTCTGTGGATAGATATAAAGTCCGATTTGTTGCTAAAGTCTACCTCAGACGTATGGGGTTGACTACTTTGAAACCTTCTTCCCAGTTGCTCGTTTGAATTCTATCAGGATATTATTCTCCATTGTTGTTAATCTTAAGTGATCCATGTTCCAACTTGATGTGAAGAATGCATTCTTATATGGTGATCTGCAGGAGGAGGTTTATATGAAGCAATCTCCAGGATATGTTGCTTGGGGAGAGAATACTTCATACAGGCTTAAGAACGCAATTTATGACCTCAAACAGAGTCCGAAGGCATGGTTTGACAAGTTCAGCAATGTGATTTCTAGTGTTGGATTTTAGAGATGTCACTCGGATCATTTTGAATTTATTCGCCGCACTGCATTTGGACTAGTTGTTTTGGCTGTATATATTCATGACATTTACTGACTGGGAATGATACAGCTGATTTGGCAGAGACAAGTATTTGAGAAAATATTTTGTGACTAAGGATATGGGCAAGCAGAAATATTTCCTAGTGATTGAAATAGGCTACCAAAAACATAGTTTGCTTCTTTCCCAAAAAAAGTATGCCTTGATCTTCTGGAGGAGACTGCTCTTTTGGAGTGCAAGCCTACAAGTACCCAATGGAAGCAAATGAGGATTTCTGGTCTAAGGACAGTAAACTTTTTGATGACACTAAATGAAGATTTTGTTCTGCCCAGATCTATTAATCAGTCTGCTATTTACAATGCTAAGAATCTTGTTTTTTCATGAAAAGACAAACATATTCAGGTTGATTGCCATTTTGTTGGGGATGCGGTGATGAAAAATTTGATTCACACTTCATTCGCACATTCTTCAGAACAGTTGGCAGACATTCTCACGAAGACGGTTTCACCTAAAGTATTTCCTATTTTATGTAATAAGCTGGTTCTAGCTTGAGGGGGAGTGTTAAATTGGTTAATTAAGTACTGGTTCTTTTTCTTTATCAAGCAGAAAAGAAAATGATAAAGGGAACAATGAAATAAAAGAATGGGGCTAACATAGTGACTGCTAGCTTAGCAAAGATGGCCAAATTCAACTCAACCATTTGCGATATAATTTAAAATTTTAAAGATTTGCGATAATTATTATCTAATTTGTTTATGTAAATTGCGGCCACTACATAAACTAATAGATTTCACATAGTTTAAAATTTCTTGGTACGAGTTCATACCAAGTAAAAGTTCAGCTGAAAAGCAAATGACAAAGGAAACAAGGAACTAAAAGAATGTGGCTAACGTAGTAACTGCTAGCCTAGCAAAGAGGGGCATATTCAGCTCAACCATTTGCAATATTTCAATATTTAAATATGAAACACAGTTAAAGGAGAACCGTTACTCACAAGCTTCTTTTCTTGCAGTTGTCCAAGGAATCCATGTTGATTAAGCGTTCGAAACACCAAAAAATCTGCCTTACCAACATATTGCCTGAATTAAATGAATTTAAAATTTAAGATAAACACAGAAGCAAACATCCGGATATCTAAGTAAGGAAATTATCACAAAATAATGGGAATGCCATTAAAAGGATAAAGGAAATAATAAAATAATGGGAATTGAATAAAATCAAGATAGTTGGGATTTAACTTGTTATTCATGTGATCCTGTGCTATGAGGCGAACAATTTGCATTGCTGGTGGCCAGTCTGCTGCAAGCCTGAAATTATCACAAAATTTAATCATCCCACAGAGGTTTATGAGCTTCACTTCTATACACCATCATGACATCAAAAATTCAACAATAGAAGTTGCAAAAATGAGTAAGAGAGTTGATCAAACTATTCAAAAAGAGCAGCTAAGGATTAGTAACTCAAGGAGCAACTAAGAGTTGGCAACTTTTGTCTAAAGAAGCAGAAACACATAAGATGCACACGATAAAAACAAGCAAACAAAAAATTGATAAACATAAACAATCTAAAAAACATGTACCATAGTAACAATAAATATTCTAGTATTATCTCTGAAAAAATTATGATATATTAGCTGTATAAATCAAAATAATCATCAACCAGAATTTATTAGAAGCCTGTCAATATATTTTATGCAGTTGGAGCAAAGTACTTGATGATCTCGCTTCCAGCATGCACATGACACTGACATGCAAGTTCAGAATCTACATATCATAGTTAGCTTCTGGATCTTCACAGTTTGCAAGTTCGTCTAAGTTCATGCCTTGTTTTTTGTATGATAGTAGCAATTACCAAAAGCGCAAAGGTTTAGTTCATAGGTTAGACAAATGGAATTTAGTTTAACAAGTACTCTTGAACAAGACATATACTAGGACAAGTTGAAGGAGATAATTACTTCCAAAATTAAAAGATTTGAGAAATTTTGCATTTGTTCCCACATGGAAGGCATGAAAGCTTCCATCTCCAGAAAAAAGGAAATACGTTTTAACATTAATTGGGTCTGTCACACCCCGGGCTTGCGAGCCCATTGCCGCAATGTAAACTATAGGACCTATTGAGCGCAACACATGGTTTGGCTCAATCCACCGCAAAAATTGACTAGTCAATGTTGCACTTGACTCCTTGGACTTACAATATAAACCATTCAATCACTCAATCAATATCCGATGTGGCAATAAATCTTGAGGTATCACGATCACCCCACCTTAATTAAACGACGTCCTCATCGCGACATGACGTCCCATTGTCACCAACAGATGATGTGGACTCTAGAGGTGGCTCTCATCACACTCACGCGATGTAGCACTTTGTCCCACGTAGCATTTAGCTTCATATTTCGGACTAGCTAACTGCTCTTATACCATTTGTCACGCCCCAGGACTGCGAGCTAGTTGGCGCGATGTAAGTCGTACTAAGTGCAACACATAGTTTAGTTCAATACACTACTAAACTTGACTAGTAATATTGCACTTGACTCCTTGGACTTACATTATAAATAATTCAATCCCTCAGTTAATATCCGGTGTGGGACTAAACACTGGGGTATCACAAGGTCTAACAGCCTCAATGACATTTTACTTACTGGGTTTAGGTGCAATACTTAGAAACATCCTTGCTTTTACCTTCGAGCATAATCTTACTCTAGTATCAACTCAAAGCACTGTATTGTGTTTAGGTCCAATTCTAAACCAACTAAACCTCTATAGAGCTCAATCTGTAGATTTCACACTACCCAACCTCAAGGGGGGTTGATGAAACCCTCATTGAACCCAATTTGGGTAGGGTAAGGTTGAGGCCAGATAAAGAAAACTATTTTAAGCCAGGCACTTCATTTGTGGTGCATATATAGCCAGTTAAGTGAAAGGGCAGGTCTTATCATGCAGAGCCTGAGAGAAAATTAGTGCCGAGAGTAGGACGATAAGCCAGAGAGGTCAGGACAGAATTTGTGTCCAACTCTAGGCCATCCTTCAACTTTGTTAAAATGCAAGTAAGATGGTAAGAGTCAGTCTTAAAGGAAATACAAATGAGGGAAGGAGAAAGGTACTCTCATTTCATTTAGCCCCTAGTAACCAAATGGATGCCACATAGGAAACTTGAAGTACAGAAAGATTACAGTTAGCTCTCATTTTATAAATCTAGGTATTATAGATGGCCCTGATAACCCTGGGATATTGATGAGTAAGTTCTCCCATTGTTCTTTAAATTCTCTTTTTGTGAAATAAAGAGCTATGTGCTAATAGTTTAAGCAAGATTTAAGTGCACATGACTAAATCCGCATTCTCTTCCTATTAGCTATCCCAAGGAATTTTACCACACATATTTTACCACACATATCTAACCATCATTGAGTTTCCATGCATCGTACTCAACACATCTTCATGCGAGCAGCTGAATCATGAAAAGCTTGCTCAAAACACACATCATAATACAAGAATTGGAAACTGCAGGCAATAGATACTCATATGTATCCAAGGATGGAGATTACAATCATTAAGAGGATCCAATTCTGAGTCACAAGACTACAGTTATGTTAATGAAACAGCCATCAACCTGTGAATATAGGACTTGAAAAAGAATAAGAGACAAAAGATCAAAAAGCGTTGATCTCAAGGTGTTTCTTTTGTTGTGAGATATTGAGATGTAGAGAACTTCAGCCCTAATTGCAATACTATGCTGCATGAAGAACATTCACACGAAAATGAATTCAAACATTAAATGAATTAAAATTTTACTTGTACCCAAAGGGATTGGATTAACATATAGTTCTCTATCTGGTGAAGTTACCAATTACATTTAAGAAAAATTGCAATGTCAAAAACTAAACCATTAAGTACGTGTACCAAAGTTTCATGAAGTTACAAAGGGACTCACGTTTCTGCTGCTGTTATACTCCTGTAACCCTGCACAATGGTACAAAATGCACTCATCTCAGTACATTCATTTAATAACATAACATTTTCTTTTGAATGTTGTGTGTTCATAATTAAATTCTTAATATGGCATGTGCAGAGTTACTGAGCCTTCTTAGTATGCTCAATTGGAAATTAAGCTTCCCATGTTAAAAAAAAAGCTATGAAAACTTCACTACAAGATTATTTTCCTCTATAAGCAACCAATTGTTCATTTTTGGTAGTACGGTGCTACAGCTGCACTTGCATACAATTGTGACATTATCAGCAAGTTTCAGCTGCTTTCTCACTGCCCTTAAGAGGCTGTTTACTTTGCCGCAAAAATAAAATGTCGCACATGTTGCAGCAACAAACACTGCATGCAACATTTGTTGCGGGAAATCAACTTCAAAACCACTGTTAGGATATCTGCAATTTACTGTGGAAAATGTATTTTCAACACAAACTCAGTGTTTGCTTGAAACTTACTTCAAGCTTACATATAAACACTGGCTGCCCTTGCCTCTGTCCTGATAAAGCCCCCTACATGTAGATAAAGATCAAGTCTCAAAAACTAATCAATCACAAAATAAACATTCATACGTAGGATAAGCTAACAGTGGTGGTGCCCAACAATTTCAAATGATGACCTCAAGATTGATAGTGGTTGTAATTTCACATAAAGAGTAAAGAATCAACCAACTGCAAAAGACTTGGCTGAATGCCTTAGCTTATCTAAGAATTTACCATTACATGATCAGGCAAGAACCTCAACTAAGGGTTGTTTCACATGTAAAATACTGTGGATTGACGTGTGTATATTATTTATAACTTATCTGAGAAATATTACGTTTTTAATTTATTTGTGCGTGTCAATGCTCTGACATGAAAAAACCAACTATCATGTTTTACCTCCCAAATTTTAACGTACTTCGACTGCGATTGCTGAACACCAGAAGCAAGTGGTGCCATAGGCATGTTAATTGTAGAATTATTGTTCAAACCTAGAGAATTTACACCTCCTTGCTGCGACATTCCAGGGGTAGGCATCATGGTGCCAGCTCCAGAAGAAATACTGGTAGCCCCAAGGTTATTCATTATATTCTGGTTCATGCCAATACCACCTTGCCCTAACTGTCCGCTTGAGGACAGACTCCCCATCCCAGTGTTTCCTTGAAGGTTCCCCATTGCTGATGAAATGCCAATATTAGAATTTCCTGATATGTTTGAAGAAGTTGATGAAAATGACCCGAGAGCTGTATTTTGCCCAAGTTGGGAAGTGGCCATTAGTGCCCCTGATCCAGGTACAGATGTAGTTCCTGCCATAGCAGATGACATTCCACTGGATATCATATTAGACATATGTGCTGCCATTGATGTTCCCCCCATCGTTTGAAGTCCAATAGAACTGGCTCCGGCAATAGAGGCAGAATTCACCATTTGCCGATGTTGATGAGACAGATTATTTAGGATGCTTACATTTGCAGGAGCGGAACCAATAGGACGTATTGACTGTTGAGGATTAACTAAGGGTTTATTCTCGTGTGCAGTTTCACTACTTGCATTAACCTCCTGTGAGGTTGGTGAAGGTGAAGAAGTTTGCAGGCTTGGAACTCCTTGAGAAACAACATTAGAAACGGATGATAGCTGGGAATAAGCAGGTCCAGATACCATTGAAGGCACCGTCGCTGGCTCCTAAAATAAGAAGGTAGAGTTTGGCATTAGATCAATAGAAAATTTTAAAAATCAAATAACGATCTTTTTAATACTCCCAGAGTCAGGGTAATTACCAACTTGACTGTCGCTGCAGGAATGTTCCCAATTTGTTGACGATTGCCCATTGATCCATTAACTGAGGGGGAAATAAAAAAGATAAGCAGTAAGATTGAAGCTAGAATATGTTGTATCTGCTATATTTGAAACAAAAAGTACAACTAACATATTTTACATTTACAGTAAATAGAAAGTTGCATCCAAATAACACCAGAAATCATATCGGAGGGTTCACTGTTCCAACGTTTTAAAGCATTAAGGACATGTTTTTGCTGTGTGAAGAGGTTAAATCCTAAGTGTCCCTGTACCAAACAACTTCCTTGCCCTAATACTTACCAGAGCAAAATTATAACTCAGTTTGTCAAATGAACTCAATTTGTCAAATGACAAACTGTATCACTGGCCTCATATGTAGACAAAGATATCAAAAGCTGAGGTCTACACGTTGATATGGTAGTTTAATGAATTGAGGAAGGAAAAACTTACTATCACATACAAGGGCTTTGCACGTAGTTGGAGACTCTACAGGTGATCAATTCCCAAGGACATGATCTCCCTCGTCAATATGGTGCAAAGACTGATACCATCATGATTTTGAAGTCAGGGTGAAAAAAAAAATCCGTATCCACATATATATTTGTATCTGCATTCAATAGAATATAGATACGATTAACAAACATCTATATCCATAAGATACAGATACGAATACACTTGAAATATCCGGATCTGTATATGATATTTGGATGAATTCGGATATGCTTAATAAATATCTATCTGATAGGATATGAATACGAATAAGGATATGTAATGAAATACCCGGATCCGTATCTGAAATATCCAAATATATGTTGATCATACAATTACAATTGTTTTTACCATTAGATTAATGAATTTGAGGTTAATTTTGATGATCCAAAGATTTGATCTCAAGCTTTCCACCTTGTTTGGATGGAGATGAAAGAAGGACAGGGGAAGGAAGGGGAAGTATTCACTTTGTTTGGAAGGTTTTTATAAAGGAAAATGGAGGTAACAAAATTGACCTTCATTATCCTCCATTCTCTATTATTTGATTCTTCCCACAAATTAGGGTGTAATGCAAGGGAAAGAATTTGGACCATCATGATATGAATCTAGCGGCTAAGATCTCTTCCATTCCCTTTACTAAATTCCTAAACATGATACTATATTTTTCCTTCCCTTTCTTTCCCTCCCCCTGTTCTGTTCTCTACCCTTTTTTTCCTTCTCCTTAATTAGTAAACTCCCAAACATAGTGTTTAGGTATAAAGAATATATTAAGGGACTCTCTTGTATTGTATCATATGACTAATATTTTTTAATCTTATTTGTTTTTCTCGTATCCATTTTGTACCCGCATATATTTTCCTATATGACTAATATATTAAGGGACTCTCTTGTATTGTATCATATGACTAATATTTTTTAATCTTATTTGTTTTTCTCGTATCCATTTTGTACCCGCATATATTTTCCTATATTTAATCTTTATCTGCATCCGATTATGGTGGATATAGAAACGAATTTTTCTTACCAAGACATTCGTATTCATATTCCGTGATTGGTTAGCGGAAACATATCCAATCTGTTTGCACCGCGATTTTGAGGTACCATGATTAGTTTAGCGTTGATAAGGACTTAGAGAAAGAATACTGCTCCCAAGGTTTTATATGGAAGAACTTTCCTCGACTTAAATACATAAGTTGCAAGATGTAATTTCTAATTCTATCAATGAAGTCGCTTGATCTCTATATATAGATGAAACCACAACACTATGCGATTAACTTTTGCCAAATATTATTTACAGCTTTTGCAAGATATTAGTTAGAGACTTTGACTGTCAATAACTTTGGTAGGTCTGCACACATTGATGAAACCACTAAGAGACTTGCTTTTGTTGATGTTTGGAAATTTTGGTTTTCCATATAGCCAGATAGGACTATGAATGAAGAAATTAACTTCTGTCACATGTTATTTGGAGATTTTGACTATTCATAAGGTTAGAAGATCTTCATAAATCGATGAAACAAGTACCAAGAGACTAGCTTATATTGATGATGTTTGAAAATTTTAGTTCTCTATGCACCGAAGTACGTTTAGATGCATGACAGAGATATATGGATATAACAGTTAAATAGGATTAGATGTCGTACTTGTAGTTACTACTAATATTTGTTTTAACTTTTTCCCCAAACATAAATAATACTTGGTCATCTCTACTTGGATTGAGCCATTTCCTTGATATAACATTGTATAAAGCATGTAATGTTTTCACAACCAAAATCCGGACTCTAATACATTGTTCCTTGCTCTACCCCTCCTCTTATCTTCCACTCATCTTAACCTGCCAATAACCCTACTAATCCCTGCAGTGCTCATACCAAACCACCACACATTGTTGCAACATACAGCCACCTTCTCTTTCTTCTCATGACCCATCCCTGCAGTGCTCATACCAAACCACCACACCTTGTTGCAACATCCAGTCACCTTCTCTCTCTTCTCATGACCCATCTACCCTCCTTTCTTCTTCTATTGTGGTCACCTCTTATCCGCTGCATCACTAGCCACTAGTGTCATACAATTGCACATACCACACTAGCCTTCATGTCCCATGTTGCCCCTAACCCTTGCTCCCTGATCCACTGACACTGCCTCTCACCGTATGTTGCCCCGCCGCCTTGCCAAAGTCTCTGCTTTCACACTATGGCTACTAACTTGATTAACAAGTAGTTCCCGAAAAAGTTGATTTGATCAGATCCTACATATGATATGCTCAACCCTTGGTACTAATTCACTATTGATCTATGACTGATCATGTTGTTACCTCTTCAATACTTCAATTTTTCCCTATATATATCTTGATGACTAACACCAAGAAAGCACATAATCTTTTGGGCTTTTAAATTACTACTATAAAGTCGAACACAAAGCTATCTAGCGAGAGAATAGTTTGTACGTGTTTTCTTCAGTAAAAAAAAGGAGAACAAATGTTGGTTATGCTAAAATGACAAGAACTTGATCGATATTCTTGATGGTATAGTTGTTGTAGATTGTAAGGGTTATTCACTACTATTAAAGGAGGCTTTCTAACTGTTCCGGTTTGTTGTTTTTCAGATTATAGGTTATGAATCTTTCATCTAATCTTCTGATAGTTTTCTATTTAAAAATTCTAAAGCACTTCCACTACCAAACGTATTATATCTATTAGAGGTCACAGTGATTGTTGTGGAGTTCACAGACCATAGCATGATTGTTGTGAAGTTCACAGACCATAGCAAAAAATGGGACATTATTTTGTACTTAACATTTGATGAACAGGTGTTGGGAGCTTCATGCCAAGCAAACATGGGCAATTTTATTTTAGTCTGCAATATATTGATGATCTTGACAAGAAACGTAGTTTGTCATGATACTCTGCCTTTTACGTCATATTCAACCAAACTGCCTAACGCAGCGATCCATCTAGTCTGAATTGCCTATAGCAGCTATCTGTCCGTTATAACACCCTACTCCCTTGATAAACTTGTTGAGTTAATTTATTAGTGCACACATTAACCAATGAATAATGCAAAATATGCCTCAAAATGATTCAACTATCGTTCGTCAGAACCCACCTGTCATGTATAGCCTAACAGCAGCAAAACCAAACATACATACATGATAAATTCAACAAACAATAACTCATGCTTCCGATAATTATGGAATGTCTTAAAACATATTTTTCACATGGGGTTCATGCTAGCGCATCAAAATGCAAACATTTGTAAGCAAACAATGAGAAATTTATAAATTAAAGAATCTATAATCCCACTGACATAATATTCGTATTTCCAAGTTCCTCATGTAGTCCTCCACGAGATATTCCTAACTCTTGTTAGGCTCTCCTCGTATAAACACATAGATAAGTATCAATTTTCACCCAATGCATGTATTTATATCTATGCACTAGGTGACTACCTTTCCAACTCTACTTATCCTAGTGTAATCTTTCAAATTGTCTTGGAACAGTCCTCAACATCTTAGCATAATTTATAGAAGTGCTTCGAAGCTCTAAAAACTACTTTAGTTGTCATAGGAGTATTCATGTAATTTCTAAAAATTGCAAGAGTATTTTTGTAATTTCTGATAACTGCAGGGGTATTTCTGTAATTTTTGAAACAATAGGCTGATCTTAACATGTCCATATTATTCAAGCCTCAAACATGAATTTTCACATCATTTTGCATTTATTTCTTAGGATATTGGTAATAGTTGGACTAAAAAGTAATATCATACAACTGGAAGTAATTTCCCTTTCCTCCAATTACTGTTTCCTCTTGCTGTAGCATCAGCTATTCTCATGGATTCTAAAAACCCAACAAGTTCAAGCATTGTCTCTTAGCTATACACTAAATCCAAATAACGAAAACATATTTGTAAAACGGTAAGCATATTATCCTAAAATCAAGTAGTAGCCTGAGGACTATACTGCTTAGGGGAGGGTTAGTCATCTAGAACTTAAAACTGGAACTGAGATAATTTATGGGATAAATTTTTAAGGTGTTAGTCACATAGAACTAGGAAATGAGATATTTTTTATAGTGTTAGTCAAGTAGAACTTTTGTAGAACTTTTGTAGAACTAGAACTGTATTATTTTTTTTGGTGCGTTAGTCAAGTAGAATTCTACTAGAATTAGAATTAACATAATTGGTCATAATTATCCCACAAATTATACTACCTATATATATAACCATAAGTTCTCCTCTCTCAAATTATCCCACACATTGGAAAGAATACAATTGGGAAAAAAAAAGTGAAACGTCGCCTCCCTCCCTCTTGGTTAGTTTCTCCGCCTAGAAAATTTCTCTGCCATGAAGTCAATTATCCGTTCATTTTTCTGTCTTTACTTTGTTTTTGTGATGATTAGACCTTTTATTATTATTTTCAAGATATATTACTTTATTGATAGCTTTTTGACGTTAAATTACTTTATTATTATTTGTTTGATCTAAGTTTTCTCTCCACAATAGTGGTTTAGGTTAAGAATATAGTGTTGGTGGGTTAGTGCTAAAGATATGCGGGCTATTTATATTTTTTTTATAAGTTAGAAAGCAACTTTGCGATCACATTGATGATTAGATGTTGAATGGTTAATGGTGATATCTATTATTATTAAATCGGCTCAGTAAATTAATTGAGATATTTATAGTTCATCTGTCGATCATCTGTTTAGCGGCCACGGATGATTCCTGTGTACATTTCATTTATTTGCTGATTTGGTTTCAGCGATCATGATGAGATTGGTCCAAAGGGTTAATGGCTGAAAAATGCTTATTTTTCTTTCTTTATGATGTTATGAGATTTGAACTTCGACATTTATGATCCTCCGCTAGAAGCTCCAAGAAATGTTGCTGATGCAGACGATGACTCTGATAAAGAAGACGAGTTACAGACTCAACGAGCAGCTGTAGGAGCTTAGAGAAATTCTATGGCAAATGCCATGTGGGATGATAGAAGCCATGTGTGATGATGGAAGTCGAGTCACTCTAGGGATTTAGATTTTTATTTATTTATAAATTATTTTATTATTTGAGATGAATAGTGATGCTTTATTGTATTATATTTTATAGTTATTACTAGAATTTGCTTATCAATATTCTATTATTTTTAATATACAATTATTAACAATAGTAATTTATACCCACCATTACCTCCTTCAAATTATCCTACAAAATTATGCAACTTCATAATATTATCCATCATTATCCCACCAAATTATCCTACCAAATTATCTCACTTTAAGAATTACCCATCATTGTTCCACTAAATTATCCCAATGTCAAAATATTATCCCACTTTACCTGTTCCACTAAATTATCCCAATGTCAAAATATTATCCCACTTTACCAATTATCCCAGTTCTACTTAAAAAATTCTAGGTGACTAACCCCCTTAAGAATTTTTTAGCCTTTTGTTTTCCTCTTCTTTTCACCTCCTTTTTCTTTCTATGTTCCTTGCTGTTGCTGCTGCTTTCTTCTTCTCTTCTTGTTTTCTTCTTGAAACTGCTGGTTGCCCTTTTTTCTTTTTTTATTTGTTTTTTTTAGTTGGCTCAGGACAGAGAGTGTGGAGAGACAAAAAAACTAAGAACACTTCCTACCTACTCTTACACAAGGGACGCATGTCCCTCCCTTTTTCCTATTCTGCTACGGTGCTACCTCCATCTCCCCTCATCCATGAAAGGACGCATGTCCTTCAATTATGCATAAAACCCCTGTAACTTTCAGATTTTGCATATTCCTCAAATTACTGTAATTTTTCTTAATTTGTAATTATGTATTGCAATGCCATATAAATTCAATTACCTAATTCATAATCACTTACAAGTACAAAGATAAAACTATGGGTATTACAGACAACATATTTTCCACATTTTGTAGATTAGGATATATAAGCGCTATTTAGCCTATATATTAAATCGGGTAGTCAGGCTAGTGATATTTTAATTGAACATTATCTTTGCAATCTCTATGCTTTTATATTAGAATTGAACCATTATATATATATAGTATATATATATATATATATTATATATATATATATATAATATATATATATATATATTATATATATATATATACAGTGTTTTCAAAGGCCGCGCGCCTCATGCGCCTTACAATGCGCAGGTGGCAAAGCGCTTCACATCTGATGCAGCACGCTTTTTACGCCTCCGGTACATCTGTACTTTGTGTAGGATGCATGTAGTACATTTCCTCATTAGTTTCATTTGTTAAATTTCAATCGAGTCTTATACTTGATATTCCATATCCCAAAAAGCAAAATAATCCATTGGTGTTTTTTTAATAACTTTCAATTGAGGACCATTACTAATCCTTAGTTTGATATAAGTCTTGATTTAACATTTGATTTAAAAATTGATAAAATTTGCTACTATGTTGCGTGGTGTTAGCATTAGAAATTAATGGCAATATATTGTGATTTTGTAGCAAGATATTATTTATCATGATATTTTTCATGAAAATTCGAAAAACATTCTCTTTCGCGCTTAATTACATATATTGAAATATTATATGTGTGGTGTGCGCTTCGCATCACTGGCGCGCTGCATCGCGTTACGCCTTGGCATGTGGCGTAAAGATGCTTTGCGCCCCGCATTTGCGCCTTTGCGCATTGAAAACATTGTATACTATATATATATATATATATATATATATATGATATATGCTTCATATTCATATATGAAAGCATATATATAATATATATATATATATATATATATATATATTATATATATATATAATATATATATTATGAATATGATATGAAAAAATGGACATGGGGGTGGCAGCTCATTTTATCGTAAAATGACTAACAAGAAATACACATGTGACGAGGCCCGCCCGTATTTGTCACATCTAAACCAAGTATTCATTTATTCACTTGGTGGAAATTAAGCCACATCATTACCATATGAGGGAATCCCCTCATATTACAAGGATAACATTTCTCTCTCTATATACACACCCCAAATTTGGTCTTTGGTACCAAGCACCAAATTTAGACATTGGTAATGAGGCATTTCTCATCCACTCATCCAATGTGTGTGTAATGAAGTGCGAATTACTTTCCAGTACGCATCTTTAAATGTGTGGATGATAAGTGATCACATCACTACCATTGATCAATTTTGTTTATAAAACCAAGTATATATATATATATAGACAGAGAGAGAAAAAAAGGTATCCTTAGTACAGGCAACAACAAAGTCAGTCCTTGGTAGTTTACTTTTATCCACTCATTCAAATGGTCCTCACTTGAAAATGGTCTTCACTTTAGATAAATGATTGAGAATGAACCACCTCACTACCATAGATCAAAGCTAGTCCTTGTTACCAAAGATAACCATATTCCTCTGTGTGTGTGCATGAAAATGATAAAATGAGATGGTAAGATGAGATTCTTATCATAAGCTAACCCAATTGGCTAGCCAATATGATGTCGGCGCCGTCCATCATGATTTATGTATAGATAAATCATCACCAAAGTGATCTATGTATAGATAAAAGTGCATCGTCTAGAACTTTTTAATCATTGTTTTACCCATGTGCAAAAGGTATGGCTATTAAGCTATTTGAAAAATCAATATATTAAATTAGTTTGATTTGCATTCTAAAAGACTCCAACAATATGAAAATTTTATCACGCACATTTGATAATATTTTGAACAAGATGTACGGTGCATGAATATGATGAGCTGATTAGTCTAGCTCACGATAAGATTTGAGCTCACCAGCTCACAATATCGTTATCGTGTATGATGTACCGCCTCATTTAATAAAAATGAGCTACCAAGATAGAGAATGATGGACCCACATCTTTCGATGTGACTAAGAAGATGGGCGTCATCATATGGCTATCTCTTGGTAGCTCATTTAGCAAAATGAGCCACCACCTCATACACATTATTTCTTATACATACAAATATATATGCTCCACTTTGCAGTATGTAGTTAAAGTGTCAGTTTACTAGCTTAGTGTCGTGCTTGATGCCTTGATCTATTATGTTTAGTTGTGCTTATCGGACCCACCCCGTATTGGCTTATAAACCCATATACTATTGGGAGTTAATGTAATTGTGTTTTTTCCCTATAATTATGTTTACCATCTTTTTTTGCGATCGAGTCATTTTTCCAAACATCATAATATGAAATTGTAAATAAATTATAATCTGAATTACAAAAAACGTAATGAAAGAACATAATCTACCTTCAACACCTTCCCACGATTAAGAGAGAACAAGAGACTCTTCATGCACCTAGCCTAGTCATTACACCTATTGAGTGTTCTTCAAAAGGAATATAAATCATCCAAACATTTGGAAAGAGTACTCGCTGCAGTTTTTCTTTAAAACATCTTATATTGCTTCCATGATACTGACAATTGAGTCTGTTCTCAACATACAAGCAAGAATTTCATTCATTTCAATTTTCAGCCATAAATTTCCAAACATCTTCCCATGATCAAGAGAGAACAAGAATCTCTTCATGCACCTAGCCTAATCATTGCACCTGTTGATTGTCCCTTCTAAGGAATATAAATCATCTAAACATTTGGAAAGAGTACTCGCTGCAATTTTTCTTTAAGACATCTTATATTGCTTCCATGATGCTGATGATTGGGTTAATTCTCAACATCCAAGCAAGAACTTCATTCATTTCAAAATTAAGCCATAAATTTCCAAATCCTGTGATATCTTTCAGTTATCAACTAATTGCAATGGCTTTATTCAACTTAAATAAATCCCTTTATTTTCTTTATAAGAAACTTACTTCTTTTTTTCTTTCTTTTTTTCTTTTTCTTTTTTTTTTGTCACAAATTCGTCATAGTCCTTTTCCTTAGATCCAAGAGGTACCATTCGTCTCCTTTAGCTCATCTTTGTTTAATCTTAACAATTCCAGAAACTTTGGATAGATCGTCATCAACGAGTCCAACATTCAAAAACAAGTGATACAAGTGATAGATGAAATCTTCTCTATGAAATTCGATTCCACCAAAATCGCATAGCACACGATCACATGATACGACATTTTAGCACGACATTTTAGCAGATTTAACTTCGTCACAATCTCTATAGAAAGAGGATTATATCCCAATAGATGGTAAAGAAAAAAGTAGGGCTCTCGTACCAAATCGTATGAAGCAATAAATGCACAAACTTACCAAATCGTATGAAGCAATAAATGCACAAACTTACTGAAGCACTGTGTTATTTCATGAAACTGGGCATGGGAGATATATTTCACACAAATATCAAAGTAACTCATCAAAAATTGCTTGGCTACGTTAACACACTTTTAAAAAGACATACAAGACACGTCAAAACAAGATAAGTTATCCACTGACATGCTATATTCATGTCTCAACCAGTGTTTTAAATATCGGTCGATAATCTGATATTATCGCCGATATATCGGATTTTTGAGCTTGCCGATAGGATAAGTGCATTTTGTAATCGGTTATTGTTTTGGACAAATTATTAACGATAACTCACCGATAAAGGCAATTATCACCCGATAACAGAGAAAATTATCGGGTTTATCAGTGGTCATTTGAGTTACGTTGTAGAGGTATTAAACCCTACCCGACACGACCCGTTTTCACAATAAAATGAAAACTCAAACCCGTCCTTCGTGAATCCTTCAAACCCTAAATTCGTCTCTAGCGGCTATTCTCCGTGCGATCTCTAGCGATTCACCTTCGTGAATCTCCACTCTCCAGCGAACTTCGCCTTCGCGAATCTCCACTCTCCAGCAAACTTCGCCTTCGTGAATCTCCAGCGAACTTCGCCTCGACTTTGTGAACCCCGTGTGGTCTTGCCTTCATGAATCTCTAGCGAACTTCACCTCGACTTCGTGAACCTCGTGCGGTCTCACCTTCGTGAATCTCTAGCAAACCTCGCTTGCCTTGCCTTCGAACATGTATCATTTCTTCTCTTCTCGCTTTCATCTCTGGCTAGCGGCTGTTTTCTATTTTTTTAAGTTGATTTTTGTTGTTCTTTAAACAAATATTATCTACTTGTGACTTAACTTCTTGTGAAGAATCTCAGTGAATTATCTACTCAAACAGGTATCTTTTTTCTTTTTAATCTTTTCTATAAAAATTTCTGTTGTGAGACTTATATAAGAAATTTGATAGAAGTCTTGTATAATTGCTACTATTTTTTTTAACTGCAACTAGTTTATGGAGACTTGTTGTGAGACTGTATTATTGTGACTTATTCATTTGCTCATCTCAATATAAGTTTTTTTTAACTGCAACTAATTTTTAATCAATATAAGTTTTTTCACTGCAATTAGTTTATAGAAAACTTGTAATTAATTTTAAGAAAACACTTGTGAGACTGTATAAGCAAATTTAATTGTAATTACAATTAATTTTGAGCAATTAGTTTTAACTACAACTAATTTTTCAATGCAACTACTTTAGCTAATTATAAGTTTATAACTCGGTCAATAATCTCTGAGTTTCGTCGAATCAATGTTCACTCTTCACTGCGACTAATATTGATTAGTTTTACAACTTGAGAGACTTGTTGTGAGACTGTATTATTGTGACTTATTCATTTGCTCATCTCAATATAAGTTTTTTTTAACTGCAACTAATTTTTAATCAATATAAGTTTTTTCACTGCAATTAGTTTATAGAAAACTTGTAATTAATTTTAAGAAAACACTTGTGAGACTGTATAAGCAAATTTAATTGTAATTACAATTAATTTTGAGCAATTAGCTTTAACTGCAACTAATTTTTCAATGCAACTACTTTAGCTAATTATAAGTTTATAACTTGGTCAATAATCTCTGAGTTTCGTCGAAACACTATTCACTCTTCACTGCGACTAACATTGATTAGTTTTACAACTTGGATTTGCGGATAGTTTACAATTGCTATTTTAAGTTGTCTTCCTCTGTTCCTTATTTCATTCCTTGAAATCTTGATGTCATTTTGATCTCAAGTCTGCAACAAAATAGAACTGACTGATGTTAGGCATAAAATTTGATGTTTATATTTCATTAAGCGTGGTTAGATTATTTTTTTAGTTATTATTATATTATATATACATCATCCACTATATCACTCCGATAATTACTACTTATCCTCGATATATCCCCGATTTTCGCTATCCGATAAGGATTTTGACAGTCCGATAAATCCCCGATAACCGATATTTAAAACATTGGTCACAAGATCTACTTCCAAGGGCGGATTTATGTATCCCCTAGGGGTGCAATTGCACCCCCAAATTTCTTATTATTAAATAAATCTCTTTATTTTCTTTATAAGAAACTTATTTCTTTTTTCTTTCTTTTTTTCTTTTTCTTTCTTTTTTTTTTTGGGTCACAGATTCGTCATAGTCCTTTTCCTTAGATCCAAGAGGTACCCTTCGTCTCCTTTAGCTCATCTTCGTTTAATCTTAACAATTCCAGAAACTTTGGATAGATCGTCATCAACCAGTCCAACATTCAAAAACAAGTGATACAACTGATAGATGAAATCTTCTCTATGAAATTCGATTCCACCAAAATCTCATGACACACGATCACATGCTATGATATTTTAGCACAACATTTTAGCAGATTTAACTCCATCGCAATCTCTATAGAAGGATGATTATATTCCAATAGATGGCAAAGAAAAAAGTATGGCTCTCGTACCAAATCGTATGAAGCAATAAATGCACAAACTTACTGAAGCACTGTGTTATTTCATAAAACTAGGCATGGGAGATATATTTCACACAAATATCAAAGTAACTTATCAAAAATTGCTTGACTACGTTAACACACTTTTAAAAAGACATGCAAGACACGTCAAAACAAGATGAGTTATCCACTGACATGCTATATTCATGTCTCTAGATCTACTTCCAAGGGCGGATTTATGTATTCCCTAGGGGTGCAATTGCACCCCCAAATTTCTTATTATTAGCATGTACATTCTAGTAATATTTACAATGTAGCCCCCACCCCCAAATTTTAAAAATTGCACCCTAAGCTATTTAAAAGCACTAAAGAAACTAGTAAGGACCACGTAAATTAACAATAATAAGGTCATATGAAACCAAACATTAGAAGCCCAAAACAACTGCACTAGAAACCTAAAATTCCAAACCCACGATCGAAAAATAACACAAAAGCCAAATCCAGTACCTTACTCCATCACATTACAAGCAAAATATGATGCAAAAGCTGGTCCCGTCACTAATGTGTACTCACTACCAAGTTTATTCCCATCAAGTACCATTATTCTATAATATTATATTTTTACTTTAGATAAATAGATACTTGGCTCCCCACTATCCACAAAAAAAAAAGATCTGCATCCGCCAATATCTTACTTCCAAAACCAATGAATATCCTCAATAAAGATCAAATTGCAGCCCGATATCAATTCACACCAGATACAATATTCCTGGTAACTCAAGATTTCACATGACAAAGAATTAAGTTTTAAATTACTCTTTATCTTTTTTCAAAACAAAAACTTTGCCTACCTTAGACATCTAGGCGACAATGAAATCTTTCTCGATCTCCCTAGAATAGGAAGTAAATCCAGACAACAAGGGAACATGATAAGGCAAAGGTTTTACATGTAACATATTCCTCTTGACCATTATGGTATACAATTTGGACTCTGGCAATATTTATCATGCAGAGAAACAGATTACAGATAATTATAGACAGATAATGGTAAAGTGTCTAACTGCACAGATGTTTGGTGTCACTCAAACTACTCTAGAAAACAAGCTCGGGTGCAAACATTAAGAATTTCAAAGCAATATCACAGAGTCCAATAACACAACCAATTCATAAGCGGATTAATAGTTGTACGAAAAGGTCAGCAATCAGCAGCTATATTATATCCTTAATGTAACAAGTTGGTTGTTACCTATCAAGTTTCACAACATCCTGAATGCATATGGCTAAAGATTGACAAAATGTACTAAAAAATTCATAGACAAAGGACCAAGGTTTTAAATATCGGATGTCGGGTTCATGTCGCTCGGCCAAAATTCATGTCGGATAGCGGAAATCGGGGATATATCGGGGGACATGAAAAAAATATCGGATTGTCATATCGGATAGGTTGATATAATATCATAAATGGAATCTTCACATACTTGATAATTATATTATCTAAACATATGAAAAAGTACATATGAGAAGGTCTTCATTTTCACAAGCAACCACCAAGTTTTTGCTTTTGCATAGAAAACCAAATAGACACTAGGACAGCTTAACTGCATATGTTTAGACAATTCTTATTAAAGTATAATAATTATCCAGAATATAAAAATTACTAATACAATTCTTTATACACAACTTTATTTATTAATGTAAAGATTTATTAATTGTTCAATTTAAGAATTTATGTTATTATAAAAGTCACTTCATAATTTTACACTCAACGAAAAAGATTACAAAAAAAAAATGTTCACATACAAAGCGCGTGCATTATACTAGTAGGAACAAAAAGAAAATTCTACTGAAATTGAAAATTAAACTCGTAATTGCTATTCTAAACTATTTAACTGCATCGACTAACAATTGCAGGATTTTTATTATATATCTGTCATTTCTCCAAACAAGAAACTAGTAAAACCGAAGTATATGTGCACCTAATACAAATAAATTCATGTGTTCTTATAGCCTTCTATTATAAAGAAAACACATGCAATAACAAGTAATTAAAACCTACAACAAGCACCCATATGGGTAGTGGATGGGAAACAATGTGAAACTTTACATAAATAGAAGGTGAAAGATATTGCAAATCATATGATTTCAACATGTCAATGTGAAACCGATATTTCTGAATTTTGGCCGATATTTGATGGCCGAAATGTCGCCCGATATATCCGCTATTTTCCGACATGTCCCCGACATGACCTCAAAAACGCCATACGCATTAAATTCAACAATTTCGTGGCGGCTAGGCTCCGAATCCGCAATATCGGCCGCCATGTCGGACATGGCGGCCGATATTTAAAACACTGCAAAGGACTGAGGTATCAACAAAGTGAACAAACTAAAACTTAATGTTCCCATAAGAAAACATCCACATGATACACGACAGAAAGAATCTGCAACTAGAAGAATAATTGAATAAGTATGTCCACCTTGCACTCTAACTCTCCTGGCAGATCACAGCACAACAAATGTCGCTTTAAATCAGATGATATAATGTGCTACATCTATAGCCCATTTGTATGATCAGAAAGCTATATCTTCATTTGCATATTAGTGGGGTAAAGATATTTGATATTAAAAGGCACTATAGGCATTTGGCAAAGCCCAACTTGAGTCATGGCACACAATGCCATTGTTTAGACTTGACTCGTAATCAAGTCGAAGTAACAAAAAAGATTAGCAAATTATTCATTTTGTCTCATCAATATTCCAATAATTTGAAAAGATTCTATCGGCTAATTTCCATGCCAACAGATATAAATATTAGCAGGTTTATTGAGAACCAACTTTCTTTACTTATAAAGACATTATGTCTATCAAACAATTATCAGGGTTCTGGTCCTCTCTTGAAAGAAACAATTCAGCACCAGCTATTTATCTAAGGGTGTGTTCGGCAACCCGCTCAAAACTGGGCCAGGATCAGTCCTGACCTAGTTCTTTTCTAAACCAGTTTTGAATTAAACCAGAGGGTGATGGTTCCAAAGAAGAACTGGTTTTAGGGCCTATTTTTGACCTAAACAAAACTAGTTCAGTAGTAGTTCCCGGATCCGGTGAAAAAAATTGGATCACTTCTTACGGATTAGTTGAGAATGATTCCAAGTTTTGACAAACAAAAAATAACCCAAATTTGGGCCAGGTTCAGTCCTGACCCATTTTCAAGGGGTTGCCAAACACGCTCTTAAGTTTAATAGTGGAAAGAAAGAAGGATTTGTTGTGTATAACTTTGCCCTCTAACTCTCAAGATCGCTACATGATGTCTGTTCCTTGCCTATTGCAAACAAAAGAAACATATAACCATGTAAGATCTTTTATAAAGAGGAAATAATGGAATATATGAACTTCGACAAAATTCTTACCATTAGTAGTGCAAATTTTCAATAGCATAGATTTATAATACCAGAACGCTAAATAACATAACTGAATGCAGCGAAAGTTTACTGCGTGTAGAAATTATACCCACAGTTCGACTATAAGAACTCTACTGATTTAAATAAATTCACACTAATCAGATATAAAAAGGTTCAATCAAACAATAGAAACCTGAAGAGATAGAAGTTGTTGGTGGTCCTTGAACAAGAGCAGTAGGAGCTCCATCCAATTTGGTCATGCTTCCAGTTAAAGGGCGACTTAGAGCAGCACGAGCCTCCATAAAATTGTCAGAAAGCAACACAAGGTACTGAGGGTTTTTAACATGATCCACAGTTGGATCCGCAGCTCGAGGGCTACGTTTAGCCTACAATAATAGAATATGTTAAGAATATTAAATAACTTCTGCTACCATGCATACTCTGGGAAAAAAGGACCAAGTAGATGAGTAATGATGGAAAATGAGCAATTGAAAATAGATAAATGTAGAGAATACAAATGATGAATAAAAAAAAGAATCAACCAATAAATATGATTGCCAAAATTAGGAAAAATGCAATCATATATTTCAACAGACAACAACTATACTTCAACATAGGTTTTTCTTTGTTGTTCTAAATTGATCAATAGAATTTAACGAAAAGCTATAAACCACAAAGAATTAGAAGTGAACTGAGAAACAATGGGTCTGATTTAGGCAATTCACTTCCCACCAGGAACCCAAGATGGACACAGCAACACCCACCCAATTGACAGTTCCCAAGTACCAGCACTACAGACGACGTGGACCATCCAAATCTGATCCTACCAGCTCAACTCGAAACTTTACGATATTCCTCACAATTTGGAGTAAATTCTTCGAACTTGAACTATTACTCAACTGGAATAGTAACCTTAATCCCAGTGGCATCACCAAAAACCCACTAGCAAGGGCATAGAACTCAGCTGCTAACTTACCTAGATAGTCCTATTCCCAGCGGTATCACCAAAAACCCACTAGCAAGGGCATAGAACTTAGCTGCTAACTTACCTAGATAATCCTTCTCTAGGTTGCAAAGGGATGAGTATGGGTGCAGGCATTGGGCATGACAAATTTGTGGAAGACAGGATACAAGGACACAGTTATGTGTGTCTGTGTCCACGCAAGCACGCACACGCGCGCGCGCACACATATATATATGAGGAATATGGGTATTCTTAGTGATTCATGTCGGAAGAGGATGAAGATGTCTCCTTCTGGTCGAAAGTTGAAAAAAAGATGTAGATTCTAGAGAAGTGTGTCGATAGGGCCTCAAAACCCTACATTCGAGGTTTAATTTGGTTTGAAGGGAGCTCCGGTAGAAGCACGTTGTTTCTCCAAGGTGATATGAACCCGAAGAAGAGAAAGTAAACTCCAATGAAGAAGCTAAACCCAATGCAGAGAAAGTAAACTCCGATGAATGAAGAAGCTAAACCCAATGCAGAGGAAGTAAACTTCACTGAAGATGCTAAGTCCAGTGGGCGACATGAACTCTTTATATCACAGAAAACACCAACAAGCAAGTTTGATAGGTTTAGGCAAAAGACAAACTCCAATATGAGGAGTTGATGAGAGGGCCAAGGCCAAACTCCAATGAAGGGAGCTGAGCAAGGGCAAAGCTTGCTGAAATTTCGGTTAGGGGGAGAAAACCAAGAGCCAAAAGAATTGAGCCAAAGAGGTGCCTCTTTCATAATCATGAAGCGCCTCTGTTTGTAAGCCGAAAATCCTTCTTGACGCAGGGCTAGGTTTAACGCAAACCTAGGTTTGACGTGTGCCTAACTCTGACATGTGGAAGTATACTTTTGTACCAATGATCAGAGCAGCACACTGCTTTAACGGAAATAGCAGTTCACGTGAGACTACATAGCATTTGTGGCCTCGCGACATCAGTATTGAGGCGCTTTTTGTAGTTCCACATCACCAATTATGGGCACTGTTTACTCTACATTAAATGCATCTAAACTATTACACAACTAACTGCCAGTGGCCATTATATAGTTGACATGATGTGACCCTAGCCTCGAGTGTGACGCGTGGCTAGCTAGGTTCGCATCATGACACGTGGCTAGCTCAACTTTGCGTTGCTCACTAGATCTCAAGGCTGATTCTTAGCTTGCATTGACTCAGGATTTTGCGTGCTCTCTCCTAAGGCATTTGCAGACATATTTTGTCTTTGGTGACTCATTGGTCTTGTCGGATGACCATTCTGCCCTTAGTAGGTCCCATGTGGTGCTTGAGCTATATGATCAATAGTTTGTCTTTTTACCATCTACACTTAGTACCAATGATCAAATTTGGCTCTTAGTATCAAGGGCCAGATTTGGTCCTTGGTAGTGATATGGTCACTTTTCATCCACCCCTCTAATGAGCGCGAGTATTCAAGTGAGGACCATTTTCAAATAGACACCTTTTTAATGTGTGGGGGAGAAGTGGTACCAATGATACTCTCTCTGCATCCTCCCTCCCCTCCTGCCCTCCCCCTTTGTGTGCTTGTGTGTGTGTGTATATATATTAAAAAACCAACAATAAGTTCTTTTATGAGATTCAGATTACTTTGAAGGTTGTCTTTCTATTCCAAATAACTATAAGTACCCATGTGATTTTCTCCAAAAATAAAGACTCGTGTGCTACCATCCCTATCACTCCCCTCCTTATCAAAAAAGAAAAAACCGAAACCCATTCTGATGGTCGAACAATGCCATGCTACAGGTGATGTCATTCTTTACTACAAACAATAAAAAAAACTTAGAAATAGAGTACGAGAGAAAACTTGTTAGATTCCTCTATCCTCAAATCTCAGACATCCCTACCGTGTCCATGCTATTTGGGTACATATCCAAATCTGATACACCGTATGCCTCCCTAGTAGCCTTGTTGGGGCAATATAGGTCTTTCTCTTTCTTCTTAGACTTCGATGCACCAGTGCTAAATATAGGCGTTCCAGCTAGCTCTAGCCTTGTTGAACTCTATCCTAGCTAGTAGAAAATATCTCATCTTCTATGCAGAAGCGAAATGGTAGTGAGCAAGGAGAAATAATAAGTATCCTGTATATTCTCCAATCTAATTTAAAAAACTCCAACCCGGGATAGTAATCCTTGTGCTTCTCTATCCACACATCTGAAGAGTGACAGTGTACAAGGTCCAACAGATCACATCCTTTTTCTTACTCCCAAGTCCCAAACAAGGCGTATGCTCTTGTTCACAGATGTTACACCTAAAGAAAATGAGAGGTCACTTCTATAATTCTATTATTAGTCACACCAGTAACAGAGAAGCAAGAGGGGGAGAGCACTTGCACAGCAACAGTAACAGGCAAAAACAATTGCAAAATCATAATGAGCTAGGATCAGCAGCCTGATCTAACACCCCAGTATGTCGCATAATAGGTACTGTCTTCTAAGCCATCCTTCACCTGGCGAGCTGCCATATTTGGCACCCATTCCAGTGTAGTGACAGATGAATAGATGAATCAAAATAATGTGCAAGACCAAGTAATGATATTTGTCTTCTTCCTCTTTCTTAAAATCAAAATTGATTCACAATTTTTCAGACTAGTTCAAACAACTTGACGAAAAAGAAAAGTCTATCAGATCTTCCATAGACGAGAGCCCATTTAGACTTTTATATTAAAGAATCGATGACCAGGCAATGTAAAACATAAACGAAACATAAAAACTATAGTTCACATCTTTTATACTATATGAATCAAAGAAAGGCCAACAGTTTTGATATATATCTCTCCAAGTTATGCCTAAAGTGCTTCTTGAGGTGCATCAACATACTTTACATTGAATTGTATCTAAAACTTTATAACTAAAGAGATAATCAAGACTGCAAGCAGATATAGAAATTCTAGCAAACTAATCTATAGAAATTCCACTAAACTATCTATGAAAGAAAAAATTTAAAACAAGGTCATAACCTGGTAGCATTAGAAAATCAAAATCTCAAAGAAATAAGAACTTGATAAAGAAAAATATGAAAGGAATAAATAGAAGCAGCACATACATACCGCATTATATATCGATCTCAGTTTCGGTAGCTGTTTAGGAGATATCACAGACAGAGAAACAAAGCACTGCAAAAAACAAAAGGGATAAGGTTGGCAAACGTAACAAGAACTGAGAGACACTGTGCATCTGATACACAAAAGGAAAGGCTAGATATATGAATTACCAGACCAAATGACTTTGCAACTGTCTCAGCATCAGCAAGGCATGTCTCTGTCTGTCCCTCAGCTTTCTCATTGTGCTCAGAACCTGTGATAGGAGGACGATAGACAGGAGTAGGGAGAGGATGAGGGTTGCTTGCAGCAACAAGGATACAGTGCTTTTGCACATCAAGATTTTGATGGTTTTGGTTTCCATTAAGGCTAACGGGAAACATCTGAAAATGCAGACATAAATAACTAAATAAGTGATATTTATATCATGTCTCTTATAAAGACATGCAAAAGCTAACAGAAAATTGTGTCGAAAGCGATGAAATACTCCTGGCAGGGAAAAGAGACAACAGCTTTCAAGGTAGTTTAATTCCAAAGTACTTCTACTCCAAGTGGTCGACTGACTAAAATTAATAGTTTACTGCTAACAAATAAATCACAAACAACATAGCCATACACTAAAACTTGGAAATTATATAATTTACTCAGCCCTCTAAATCCGATGCTAACACGTTATCAGGATATAAATCTAGATATCCTACACAACATTCATTTTAATATCACTTGAACCTTTTCTGATGGACACCGACTCGACCATGGTGCCAAACAAATCAAATTTGGGAAGTACCTACAGGAAGACTGGCCTTTTATGCTCTAAAATTCTCATTGAGTTAAAAAAAGACTTCAGTAAAGAAGAAAATGGTCTAATTAACTGGGCCATCTCTAGATATCATAAATTATACAAACAAATCAAAATCTGGTTGACCTAATCACATGGGAATGCCATTAATCAATCTATTAAGGTTACCATCAGTGCTTCAGCAAGACCTTCGGCAATTACAGCTTCACTGAACCCACCACCACCAAATGGTATTCCTGATAACCAATGCAGAAAAGCATCCATGTCCTTTGTCCAACCACTTCGTTGAACCATGAAAGCTGCAAACAGGGGCTTATTAACTATTGAACTTTTTAATTTGACAACGGGTGTAACTTTCCTAAAAGTTTAGCCTCAAGAATTATAGAAAAAATTCATCTGCAGAACCTACTTTAGGAAGTAAATAACTTCATAGATACACCATACATGTGAATGCCTTCAGTTAAAGATTGCATAAGCTTGAGCATCATAGCACTACAGAAACCACTAGCTTAGGACTGATTTTCATACAAAACTTTTATGTTTATTCTGTAAAAGCAAATAAAAATCACATCCGGCTATGAAGTATGACTCTAAAATTTAAAAAAAAAACTCAAAAAAAAGAATTGACAGTTTTTTCTGACCTGACTTTGAACATTTATTAATCGGTGCCAAGGTTTTATATAAGACAATAGTAAACAACTACAACAGATCCATGTCAGTTGGCAGCTATGTTACCTGGGTACTTCTAATAGGGAGTTGTACCCATACCCGACACGTGTCGTACCCGTACCTGTACCCGGCACTTCTTGGACACTCCTTAACCGACACTTCTTGGACACTCCTTAAATATATGTATATATGTATTCAGGCATGTACCCAATTATGCAATGCATGTTAAATTTAAACAACTCGTTACACACTGCTTGGATATATATCCTACACTTCACATCCATTTGTGTAACTTGTTGGATAATGGTCGAGTTCGTTTCATCCTTAAGAGCTACTATTTAAAAGGATCATGTATATATAGCTCAAAACTATGATTATATCTCATGAGTTTCAACCATGTCTCCATACCCTACCTTTTACAAATTTGCCATGTCCCGTAAGTCCGTAACCATACTAGTACCCGCACCCATACCCATGCAACTCAGGTTGGCACATATCAAATGCCTACCACTTATCCTTCTGTAGTATTCTGCAACCAATAAGCAACCTTCCGGTTACCCTAAGAACCACTAAAGGATCCAAAAAAAAGACACCATATAACAAGTTCAGTGTGAAAAATCAAACCATATTTGAGGCATAAAACAAGCTAAAAACACAAGGAAAATCATGCTCCTGGTTGCTTTACAATGCAAATCAGATGGAAGAAGGGAAATATATATCAGCGATAAAAAAAATGAAGTTAGGTCCACATCATACTTGCATAAAAAGGAGTTAAATGATATAGAAACTTCAGGTCTAACAAAATGCATTAAAATAATACAAGAGAGAGAAGAGAAGAGAAGAGGGGGAGAGAGCAAGAAGGAGAGAGGGAGAGGGGGTGGGAGAGAGGGAGGGGAACTTGAACCACGAAGACAAATGGCAAAAAAATAGGTGAAGACTAATCACCATGCATGCAATAGTATCAATGTGCTTAAGTAGTATAACGAAGTGAATCTTGTTTGCCTCTAATTCAATATGCAATAAAACAGGAAATTTGGGGAAAACATGCAACTTTAAGTGTTTCAAAATAATATATTTGAAGTTTTGCTAGCCAAATAGTTGCTTATTTCCTGGACTAAAGGTAAAAAAGTAAGGATGTTCTAAGTTTACTCAAGCCAATAATCAAAATTTGTCTTAGTTTAACGATCTATTATTTCAGATAAATGGACTGATAAATTGAAGCTAACAGCTTGAGAATGCAATTAGCCAAAAAGAGAACAGAATTGTTATCTTATACCATGGAATATACAGGCCTCAAGAACGTAACGTTAAACTAGATATGTGAACTTCATGAAGGAATATTTTCATAAGCACTGAATAAAACCTGAAAACATATGCTAGTGCATCTTTTCATTTAGCATGTAGTGTGATCACCCAGCTGATGAAAGTATTTTATGTGTATTAAGAATTCTGGCTATAATATTAATACATAAAAATTTATAGTGATTACCGTAAGGAAAATGTCTAAAATATAGGTAACATTTATATGCACAGCATACATAATGGTTACCAGTGCACATTGCTGTTAACACGTGAAAGTCGATAATAACAGTGTAGAGAACATCATTGCTATTTTGTCAATTGCAGTCATTGTTGTCTACTATACACATTCTATATAATTTCTGCCAATATGGATGAATTAATGTAACTCAGCACATCGAACACAGGCTTTCTCGCATGTTCCTGAACTCATAATACAATCATGTTGCAGGACTACACCAAGGTCAGAAAGCTAATTGCATAACAAATAAGGCAACTGCTATTGGGTCTTATAGCTCCTTCCAAGAAAAACAGTCCAAAAGTTGCATAAAAGTGAAAAACTTTAACATTGATGCATTTACATTTGCAGAAACATGGTAGCAACTTAATTAACCATTAAAAGTGAAGGTATTCAGTAGTCAGCAATGCTAGACATAGTTAAGGCAATTCAGAATTTTCATCAAACCTCTCGTATTGGAAAATGTATATTATATCTAATTCCATTAAAGTTCAATTTGTGATACATGAACTGTTCACTTAAAATTTTCCTCAAACCATAGCGTCTACATTGCATGTTACTCTTGTCATGTTTAAATTTTCGCCATCTACACAAGATATTACTCCCAATGCATATTGTCATAACTTTTAAAACAAGAACATTGAGTTTTTCCAAGTCCTTGAAATGCATGACTACTCATGTCTGATTTTTGGCAATCTTCACAAAAGACAAATGTAAAAAGTGTGAGAAGTTTTTATGATGGTGAGGCATTGCCGATGTGAAAGACTAGAAAGGGGGATCAGTCGCCCAAACAGATCTAGGTGGAAGAATACGATAATCGTGTGAAACTGCAAAGGAATATGTTTTGCATGACAAAAAAGAATAAGCATCTATATGGAAATATTATAAATTGATAATCTCCATGTTCTAAAAACTTCTAGGTGACAAGGAGATGCCCAGAACCTAGAGTCGCTAGGCATCTGTGCCTAGCTGAAGCACCCAGCAGACGTTTAAAGGCAATTTAGATGTTACTTATACAAACATATATTGAAGAACATTATAGCATCACATAGGAGATGAAAAAATGAGACATGGTGTTGATACATGCAATTTCATACGTGAAAGAAAAGAGCACTTTATTAGAGGGCGTGTTGACTAAATTTTTTCAGCATACCACTGTAAGGTCCATGTGTATTGAACACAACCAAAGCAAGTTCAGGAGTTTGCCCAGAAAGCTTCTGCACAGTAGGAGAACATTGAAAACAATTAGCTGATTAGCTCTACACTGGGTCAGACAACATGAAAACCAGAAGATAGAAATACATACTATGGCAATATATCATATAAAAAAGAACAAGGTAGCGACAACCATACTAATTACGCAGCGAACTAACTAGGAATGGTGTGGTTGTCCCTACTTTACCACTGAATTGTAAGATGAGCTACAATATTGATACTAAAATCATTCCTGAACAACTTTTATCTGAGTTAATAATTGCATAAGGGTGAATGTGACAATAAAAATTTTCATCGATGAAAACTATGGTGTTAGACAATGATAAACAAGCATGCATTTGGTACACAGAGAACCGCATACTTTGTGTGATCGCTCCTGTATAATAATAATAATTCTTTAAATAAATGGATTTTCGGTTTTTTCCCCTCTATTCAGTGGGAGCTTCAACTTGTTTGATGCTCAGGTTCGAACAGTATATTCCAAAGGTTTAATCAGTATACAGTCCAAATTGGATGCGAACAACATAAAAATTTAAGCATGACTTTGAGAAACACCAAAAGCTTAGAAAAAATTGAAGATCTGGAAAAAGAAGACAAGAAAAAGCTACAAGATTTTGACTTCATATTTGACATGGATATTCTGATGAATAAAAGAATCATAAGGCAAGACTTGAGCACTATTCACACACTATGGTATAGTCTATTATTTGACTTTGAACTGCTTCTTTCATTTCATCAACCTAAAAGCAGAAATTAAAATTCGAGCAAATACAATGCTTTGCCCTAAATGTAACACCAGTTCTCTGTGGAAGTCCAGGACAAGCAGATTCAGGTTACCGTAACCATGCAAGACTGTGATATTGACTTGAAAGTGGTCCACAGAATGAAGAAAGCAAGTAAAATGCAGAGAACTCAATTCATGTTAAAGGTACAAACTACTAGACAAAGTCACAAAGCGATGGAATAGGAAAGACACATCACATGCACTTAAATTGTTCAGGGTTTAAATTTCCCCTCATTAAATTGCACACTTACAAAGACAATGCAGTTCCATAAGCCAAAGTTCCAACCTATTTTTCCTCTAGGGTACAACAACAACAAAGCATCTATCAAAACATTCTGAGGTCAGCTAGGTGAATCCTATTCTTCATTTCTTCCACTTAACTTCATTGAAGACCTATTTGCCTATATCCATCTGATAGATTCATACATATTCAAAAATATTCCCCAAACAGTTATTTTAAAAAAAAAACTGACAGTGACTAAAACATTCCAAAAGAAGACAGCCTTACCAATTTCTTAAAGGCAGCATAAAATATTGGCACCAGTGATATATTTCTTCATAACTTCAGAGTTTGTTTAGTTGGTACAGTACTCTTTCTCTTGTCAAAAAACACTAATGCAATCTAGACATATTTACTAGAAAAGTAATAGTGGTCTAATATATTCTCAAAAGAAGTATTGTTCTGGTTGTACTTGGACTGCATAATGCTAGGTAAGATATTGGACAAAAGAAACTCATTATACAAGTAAAAGGCACAAGAATCAGACCCTTGATGATGAAAGGCTATAACAAAATGCAGGATTAACACCATGCATAAAAACATTGAGATAAAATATAGAATACCTGGCCATTTAATTCATTGCCACAAAAACACCTGCATGTTCCACAATGATATTTGATCAATTGAAACAAGAAATATAAATAAATGTGTGTGTATGTGTGTGAAAGGGAAATACAGATATGTCCGAGAGGAAATAAACATATGAGAGATTGATATGTAATATCCTAAGCACAATGATATCGGGTTTGTATTTGTTGTGAAACCCACGATACAATGGTCTCAAAATTTATTTAAGCCAAAAAAATTGCAAACTTGGAAAGATGCAAGTTAAGAAAAAAAATACTTAATTGCCTATATCTTGTATGATTGCATCTCTTAGCTAACAAGAACATTCTTCATATTTCCATCTACAAGCATCTTTAGTCAATTTTGAAAACTCTTCCATAACAAAGCTATAACTATCAGATAATTGCCTCAAAAGAAAATCCTTTCAGAAGAAGACAGTTCCTTATAAATCCCCTGTAAGTGCTATCAGGTTTCATCCTTACAATTATCCGAAATAAGTATATCATACATTAATAATAAACAAACAAGTTTTCCACTGTTCGTCTGTATCTTGGACCTCATTATTTCAAGGTAGACAGAAGATGGGTCATTGATTGCACACGTCTTGAAAGTTGCCAAGTTTACCCGCTATTTCGAACCCACAACCAAAAGATAACGAATTGAGAGCAAAAACGTCATTCACGTCTCTTCAAGAACGCTCCAGCTGAACTCACAATTGCAATTTTCTAGATTTACACTGAAATCCATCACAACGCCCATTAAAAATACACCTTTTCCCAAAAAAATACCAAATTGAGAGCAAAGAGAGCACTGATTATTAATTTAACCTAAAACCCATTTCTAAAACCTCATCATTTAGATGCCAAATTGATCATTCCATCACAAGAGAAAAGGAAAATAAAAGAAAAAAAGAGCCAAAGATTGAGACAGAGAGAGATCGAGGAACCTGATGATCTTGTCGAGGTAGTCGGTGACTATGGTAGGCCAGTAAGGACCTAGGGCTGCGGTCCCCTCGACCGCCACGATCAATTGCTTCTCCGCCATTGAAGAATTATTAAGACCGAGGAGATGAAGCATTTGAGTCGACGGGTTAAAACCCCTTTATTATTTTATTCAAGAGAGAGAATATATAGGAAATAATTAGGAGGGTGGAATTTTATTTTAGGATAAATTTTCAAAACCAACCTGTTTAGGGGCTGTTTGGTTCGTTTCCTTGATATAGAGAAATGCAATTACATGTAAAGAAACACAAATTTTGAGTTTTCCAAACTTTTTCAAAAAATAGATTGTTTTGCTTTGGTTCGCACATAAAAAATAGTGAGAAACCAATATATTTATTTTTCTTGTGTTTGGTTCGCATAGAAAAAAAAGGAAAACTTTTGTAAACAAAGCAGAGAAGGAAAAAAAATCTGACGTGGCAGAGTTTTCATCAATTTTACTTTGTTGGGGAAGGAAATCGGAGAGGGAAAAAAATCTTAGTTGGCGGCGATTTCAGCAGAGTTTTCCCTCTTCTATTCGAGCGAACCAAAGCGGCACAAAGAAATGGACGGAAACAAAAAAGCTGACGTGGAGGGCTAAAAATCTGACGTGGATGAGTTTTCTAAGTTTTCCACCCCATATAATAGCGAACCAAACAGCCCCTTAGAAACTTAATTGCAAAAATCGACATATTTCCAAGTTAATTATCAAAAGGGAAAAATGCTTCCAGCCCCCAAAACGAATGAAAACAAGTTTCCCACCCCAAGACTTTTTCAACGGGTGCTTTACCCCCAAAAGTAAATTTTTTGTTCTCTGAGCCCCCAAAACACAAAGCCCAATGAATTTCACACAGGGAAAGACTATAATACCCATTCTCTCTCTCTCTAACCCTGCAATCCCTCTGCTCTCCCTCCTCCCTCCCCCACCTCTCCACCCGCCGCCACCACCCTCCTCCTGCCATCCTCGCCTTCTCTGCCGCCGTCGCTGCGGCCACTACGGACATCCATAGCATCCTCAACACAGAGAAAACCCGGCGCGGTTCGAGGAGTACAGAGAGATCGTCCGCTCGAGGGTCGAGCGAAACTCCGACGACGAGCGCTGCATAGCCGACGGGAACGAGCGACTGAGGTTTTACTAGTTCATGATTCTCTGCGCGCTGGGTTTCATGGGAGCGTGGGAGCATGCGGGAGGACCTGTTCATGGGAGCGTGGGAGCGTGGGAGGACCTGTTCTGGGAGCGTGGGAGCGTGCGGGAGGACTCGCCTAACCCAAGAACAATAATAAGAAGAAGAAGGACAAGATTGATAGTAATTACAACCAAGCCCCCTGACCTTGGTTGCTCCTGCTTTGGATGCTACAAGAGCTTCTGGGCTCGTTGGGATGCCTCACCCAACCGCCATGTCATCCACCTCATCCTCGATGCCTTTGAAGAGACCCTTGAATCGAAGGAGGCCAACAGCAAGTAGAAGAGGGGGTTGAAGAGTAAAAAAGATTGATTTTGATGAGGTTTTGGCGAAAGAGATGAGCGCCCATGAGGAGAAAGTTGATGATGATTGTAGGCGTATAAAACTGCCTATGGGTCCCTTAACACAGCTCGGCACGGTGATTCGACAAACCAACGACAACATCGAAGCCAAGTGACACGTAACGAAGCGGATTAACGAGGCGACGAGGCTAACGAATCACACGCAAACAACGGAATACATCCACTCGCGTGCGGAATCAAGCTAACGGTTCGGTGAGTCAATGAGTCATCCAACCGTGGAACGGATTCGAACTCGAACTCCAAGGCGGATTTACTGCCAAATCGGGATCCGGACTGCCAAATCAGAGTTCAGATCAACGACGAAGCGGATTTACTGCCAAATCAGGATTCAGACTACCAAATCAGGATTCAGATCAATAAATCAGAGTCCAGATCAATAATGAAGTTCGAATAAACCACGAGACCGGAAAAACGGTAAAACCAAACACCAAGTGGACTCGGCCAAAACCGAGCCACCAGAAGGTGGCTCGGTGGCCGAGCCACCCAGG
>NC_033798.1:37885795-37907866 GCF_001876935.1 Asparagus officinalis | reverse complement strand
TAAATTTTATTTCTTTTGATCTCGTTGTAACCGGATCTTATAAAAAAACCGGATCTTTGTAACCGATAAACTGTTGTCAAAGTAATCAATGGAATCATCAATGAAGAAAACAATTTTTCCCGCGAACAATCTGGCGACCACAGTGGGAGCCAACGATCTCGCTGCCGAGATCGTTGCGTCGCAGCCGCGGATCTCGATCCCGGTCGAGGAGGAGGTCGAGTATGAGTTCGACCAACAAAAGTTCGAGGAGTATCTTTCATCCTCGTCCGGATCTACCTCCCCTCGCAAGTCTAAGAAGTCCAAGTTCTCTTCCAGCAGAAAGGTGCGTTGGTACGAAGAAGTTGAAGCTACCAACGACGATCTCACCCCGATTGACGCCAAAGCTGCGTCGGGTGAGGCTCCACCAACCTCCAACCAGATCAAGCTGGTTCCTACCAATTCCTCCGTCACCAAAGGAGCGGTGACTCTCTCAAAGAGAACCCGCCAAAGGCGACGCCAACGCTTGGCCAAAGAATTCGCCAAAGCGATGGAGTCCACCGACGGAATCCACTACAACGCGGATCTGAAGAACAGGAGAGGCAAACAGCCTCAACGACCGATGAATGGCAACTCCTCCAAGCCGTCAACGAACGAATGGGTCTGTGTCAAACGGAACCGTTCAACACTGGAGGAGCGTATTTGCAAGCGCCGCGCAATGTCAGCGCAGGCACGGGCTCAAGTCCAAGAGACCCGTAGAAGGCTACAGAAGGAAGTGGCCAAGAAGCCGCCACCAACCCGTCAAGTTTGGAGGCCGAAGTCTGAAGTGGCAATTTAGACTAAGGCACAATCAGTGCAGCCTTCGAAGCAGGTTCAACCTCCAGCGAGCCGACCAAAGTCGTAGGTAATTCCAATAGCTTCTCCGGGAGATCCCGCGGAATCATCCCGAAGGAGAAAGTCAGTCTTGGAGCGCCTTGGTCCAATTCCCGACGAGAGAGGCAAAGCTCCAGTCCAAGAACGTTTGGGCCCGATGAAGAAGCCCCGAATGACTCAACACGCTGGGGGTCGCCGTCACATCCAACACGATAAGGAGCTCAAGGCAGCTGCGCGCACTAATTTGCGCATCGAAGTCCAAGAGCCCGCTGAGAATTCATGCCCAAAAAGGCATGTCTCGAGGCGCGTGACTCTTGAGAGCCCTAAGAAGGCAGTTCGCCCTCAGAGGGAAACGTTGTCGTTTGATGACGATGATGTTATATCTGAGAAATCGTGCCGACACACGATAGGTTACTCCGACCTTCAAACCGACGAGTTGTACTATCATGATGGGAGCATGAGGAAAATCAGGAAGAGAAGTCCCCGAGGACTGGAAACTCAATGCCCATGTTCCAACTCATTCGGGCAATATTGCCTGAGTGCAACTGCATCAAGGCGGTCCCTAAAAGAGTTTCGGTTTTCGAAAGGCTCAGTGCCGAAACACCAAAACCAAGGCCTAGGCGTTTTCAACGAAGAAGAAGAGTAGTCGAAGATGGAGAATTTCCGAGGGTCACCACAAATATGACCAGCAAAGGGACGTCGACACAGGAGAATCCCGAGTCTATTCTAGAAGTACCCCGGCGTGTAACCCGTCTGCAGTCCGGAGCCATCAGACGAGGAACTTATGGTAGGATTCGGACAAGACTTCCTTCAGAAGATGAAGAATCAGATGCTTGCTCTGCGGTCGCATCGGATAATGCAGTATCCAGCGAGGGACAACCCCGCGAGTCCCTGATGATAAGCGCCGAACAAGTAGCCAAGATGCTCGAAGAAGCCATGGCTAAATAGCAGGAGAGGTTCAAGGATGAAATGCAGATGGCCATGCAAAGTATGAGAGAAATGCATGACCAGCAAATCCAAGCGCTGACAAACCAGCAAGGCGAGCCAAATCGTCGTAACCAGATTGATGAGGAAGCTCACAATGCCAATAATCCTCCCGTCAATGCAGGGGGTGGTAACGAGAATGCTGATGAAGACCCAGGTGAAGACCTGAAGATTAAAAATCTCGAGAGCAAAATTAATACGTTGATTTTCGCTCAAGAGATGAAGAAGACGGGCATTCCTTATCCATACCCACGAGAATGTGAATCAATCCCCTATCCGGCGAAGTTCAGTCTAATTAACTTCACGTCGTTTGATGGGAAGGGTTCACCTACGCAGCATTTGATTTACTTCAAATCGCACTTGGATGTTATCTCTGGTAATGAGCCTCTGATGGTACGGTCCTTCGTTGGCACTCTTCGTGGAGCCGCCTTCGATTGGTATCGTCGCCTCAAGCTAGGAAGCGTGAATAGCTGGGACGACATGGAGACAAAATTCCTCGCTAATTTCTTCGACGACGACACCGAGATATCCATCGGAACGTTGCTCGACGAGAAACAAAAGGACGGGGAGTTGGTCGACACCTTCGTCAAGAGGTTTCGGAACAAGGCGATGAACTGTCGAGACCCGATCACTGAGGAGTTTATTCTCCAGACTTGCCACAACAACCTCGCATTGGACGTGTTGGAGGCAATGGGAACGGTACCGTCTAACACTTGGAAAGACTTGAAGGTGCGCGGTGAACAAGCCGAACGCTTCCTCCGAAGGAAGAAGGCCGAGAGGAACCTACCGACGGCTAATCCTCTGAACTCAAACTTCGCCTCTCATGGTAAGGGCAAAGCACCTTCAGCTACTGGTGGTGCTAATTAAACGTCACAACAACAATCCCGAAGGCAGCAAAAGACTTCGGACTCGAGACTCCAAAAAGAGTATTCCTTCAAGGACGAAGACGTTCCAGCCATCTTCGAATCCCTCCTTGAAGGTAACTGGTTGAAGCCGGCGTTATATCGCTCAATTAAGTCGAAACAACACTCTATAAAGAGTATACGAGTATAAACTGCTTCTCAATCCTCCGACCGGTATAAGAGGTTAAACTGCTCCCCGATACTCCAACATGTATATGAGTCTAAACTGTTTCATTTCTTTCACGGGAAGTTCCTGGAGGATTTTTATATGTAATATTCTTAAGGATAACCCGGTCATGTAACTGAGTGCAATGTCGGACCCAGTTCCACAAGGGAAGTTGGGGGTGGATTATTCATGTATCGGGAAGTTCCCGAAAGAATATCACGGGTGATATTCTTAGGGATAACCCAATCACTATAAAAGTGATAAGTAAAACATCCACATTTAAACTCTAAATGTCGGAATGTTTTCCATTATTGTTATCAAATTCACTAATTCTCATGAGTTATCTTATTGAGACGAGATTCGATCCTTTTGACAGATTAATCTTTCCTCACAAAAATCCCCCACTGATCAAGTCAATTGACGGTGGGTTCACTAAATTTTTTGTCCGCCAATTTATGGCAATTTCCAAAGCTTGACGTGTTAAGTCCTGATTACTTAACGTCAAAACCCTTCATCGAGTGGCCAGTACAAACCAGTATTTCTACTGCTACTTGTATTCCACTCCCTTTACTTTCAGGTCAAACTTATAAAAGTTAGGGCCACAACCAAAATCCCCTCTTGATTCCTTCAATGAACGAGAGGCCCATAAATTAAGCGATCAAACCTTCCTACAGTTAGGATCGTCTTAAACCTCCCATTCGGTCAAACCTTCCTACAGTTAGGACCAAAACCAAAATCCCCTCTCGATTCCTCCAACGAACGAGAGGTCCACTTTCAAATCGGGTGATCAAACCTTCCTATAGTTAGGATCACTCTAAACTCTCGCTTGGTCAAACCTTCCTACAGTTAGGGCCAAAACCACAATTCACTCTCGATAAACGAGAAATTTACCTTTAGTTCGGTAATCAAATCTTCTGACAATTAGGGTTATCTGAATCTTTCGATTCTCGGAGTGGAGATCCCACTCCTAGTTTCACCTCTTCGGATTCTGGGGGTGGAGATCCCACCTCGAGTCTCCTTTCCAACTGGAGATAGAATATAAAATTCTACCTCTTCAGCTTTGGGAGATAGAATATAAAATTCTTCCTCTCCCGTTTCGGGTTCGCCTTCACCCTAAAAGAAGACCGAGAAATAGAATATAAAATTCTTCCTTTCCCGCATCAACCTTTTCCAAAATTTATCAATCTAGGATTCCAGTCTAGGAAGTTTATCCCGAATCCTAAGCAGGGATAAGTCTGCGCCTAACACGCGCTGCCGGTTTAGTCTTTTTCCGTAGAAAAAGACACCAGAGTTCGATTCTAGGGTATTCTATCCTGAAACCTAAGCAAGGATAAGTCTGCGCTTAACCCGCGCTGCCGGTTAGTTCTTAACCGTTAAAAAGAACACCCGTCCACATATTCAACATTGTGGCAGGTTGTTATTAATAACACCAAAATCCATGCCTTACACGCATGTGGAATTTCATCCCAAATCCTAAGAAAGGATATGTCGACGCCTAATACGCGTCGCCGGTTTAGTCTTTCTCCGTGGAAGAAGACACCAGAGTTCGATTCTGGGGTATTTTATCCTGAAGCCTAAGTAGGGATAAGTCAGCGTCTAATACACGTTGCCGGGTAGCCTATTCTCGTAATAATAGCGAAGCCTATGTATTCGAAGTCATAGCACAAAGTCTCAGAGAATTCACTCTCTTAGCACAACGTTACAATTTTATCCCGAAGCCTAAGGAGGGATAAGTCAACGTTTAATACACGTTGCTGGGTAGCCTATTCCCATGACAACGGCGAAGTCTATGTATTCAAAGTCATAGCAACAAGTCTAAGGGAGTTCATTCCTTTAGCACAACGTTACATGCGGAACGGATTTAGACAATCCGCATGCTAGTCCAACTCAAACGGTAGCCGGTAAAGGCCAATCAAACCCGTTGAAGGCTGGGGGTTGGCCAAAAATCCTAAAGTCAACACCTAACACGTGTCGCCGGGTAGCCTATTCCCGTAACAATGGTAAAGTCTACGCATTCGAAGTCGTAGCATCAAGTCTAAGGGAGTTCATTCCTTTAGCACAACGTTACATGCAGAACAGACTTAGAACAATCCGCATGTAAGCCCGATTCAAACGGTAATCGGTAAAAGCATGTCAAATCCGTTGAGGGCTGAGGATTTGCCAAAAATCCTAAGTCAACGTCTGATACACGTTGCTGTTTAGTCTTTTCACAGGAGAAAGACGAAGTCTACGTATTCAATATCGTAGCACTAAAAGGGTTAACTCTTTTAGCATAACGTCACATGCGGAACGGACTTAAACAATCCACATGCTAGCCCGACTCAAACGGTAGTTGGTAAAGGCGCATCAAACCTGTTGATGGCTGAGGGTTTGCCAAAAATCCTATATAGGCGAAAGTCACTGACGCACCAGCCCCATTAGTTGGTCTCGTGACTTGAGCATCTAACAACTTCAGGTTAAGATCCATACACGCAGATGAATCAACTTTCATAGTTGGTCCTGTAACTCTGACATTTAGGACCGCCATGCTCCAATACCTCAAGAGCTCGCACCAGCCCCATTAGTTGGTCTCGTGACTTGAGCATCTAACAACTTCAGGTTAAGATCCATACACGCAGATGAATCAACTTTCATAGTTGGTCCTGTAACTCTGACATTTAGGACCGCCATGCTCCAATACCTCAAGAGCTTAAACTGTGCATACTCCAACAAATGTCAAGCGATTCGAAACCCTAGGGTCAACGCCGGTCAACGCGTAAACCTAGGTCAACGCCAGCCAACGCGTTGCAATCAAACAGTCAATGTACGACGTTCGAAACCCTAGGGTCAACGCCGGTCAACGCGTAACCCTAGGTCAACGCCAGTCAACACGTTACGATCAAACAGTCAACGTACGACGTTCGAAACCCTAGGGTCAACGCCGATCAACGCGTAACCCTAGGTCAACGTCGATCAATGCGTTGCAATAAAAAAATCAATACTCCGAAAAGTATACGAGTATAAACTGCTTCTTAGTACTCCAATAAGGTATATGAGTATAAATTGTTCCCTATTTTTGGTTGAGAAGTTCCTGGAGAATATTTTTCTAAAAATATTCTTAAGGATAACTCAACAACACTATGCCGGACAACGCGTCGCAAATGAGAGCTCAACACCAACAATTGATGGTCAGTTCTATGTTGAACCAACAAACACGAGCTAAAGATCAGAAAATCAGGAATCAACTTCAAGTTCAAAATTCCGACAACGGTCAGGCAATAAATGCAGCACCGGAACCCTTACAGACATTCGACAAAGCAACGAATAGCCTGAAGGATTGACCCGTCATACCGATTGAAGGTTGGGGCAATCATATCCAAAGCATTCCAGACTCTTCTATAAAAGAACGAGGCTGAAATACTTTGGAGGGGGTATCTGTAGGCGTATAAAACTGCCTATGGGTCCCTTAACACAGCTCGACACGGTGATTCGACAAACCAACGAACCATCAGGTGACGTATCTAAACACGAGCGTTAGTCCACAACATCGAAGCCAAGTGACACGTAACGAAGCGGATTAACGAGGCGACGAGGCTAACGAATCACACGCAAACAACGGAATACATCCACTCGCGTGCGGAATCAAGCTAACGGTTTGGTGAGTCAACGAGTCATCCAACCGTGGAACGGATTCGAACTCGAACTCCAAGGCAGATTTACTGCCAAATCGGGATCCGGACTGCCAAATCAGAGTTCAGATCAACGACGAAGCGGATTTACTGCCAAATCAGGATCCAGACTACCAAATCAGGATTCAGATCAATAAATCAGAGTCCAGATCAATAATGAAGTTTGAATAAACCACGAGACCGGAAAAACGGCAAAACCAAACACCAAGTGGACTCGGCCAAAACCGAGCCACCAGAAAAGGTGGCTCGGCCAAAGCCGAGCCACCAAGGTGGCCGGCCACCTGTGCCAAGGCACAGTTCTGAGTGCCTATAAATAGGCTAGGGGGGGCTCATTTTTGAAAGGTTGGAATTTTGGAGCCGAAACTCTGCCGAATTGAGAACTCACCCTCGGATTTTCAACTTAGAAGACTTGGACTTCGAGATCTGGTTCTTGGCAATCATCCACGCCAAATAAGGCAGGAGTTCGAGAGAGATCAGATCTGAGATCTACACGGTTTTCCTCCGGATCAAAGCTTGGCCTTTGATCCCGAGAAGAGTCTCGATTTTGCTTGGTCGATTTCGATTACTACGGGCTATTATTTCCTTGGTGAAATAATCCCCTTGGCTGTTATTTCCTTCGTGAGATAACACCCGTCGTACCGTATAGATCCGACCGGATCAAGATCGCGCGGTGGTCCATGGATTAACCCCGGCGCAGGCAAAGAACCCACAAAAGCGAGAGACTGCAAAACAGGATCTCGCGATTCGTTCGACAAATAAGGAAAGTTGTAATTTTTATTTCTTTTGATCTCGTTGTAACCGGATCTTATAAAAAGACCGGATCTTTGTAACCGATAAACTGTTGTCAAAGTAATCAATGGAATCATCAATGAAGAAAACAATTTTTCCCGCGAACAATGATGGCCATGATGATGGGTACGTGCATGTTACTAATTACCAACGCTAAAACTATTACCACCAAAAAAACTTTAAAATAACCCAAATAAAAATATACCAGTTGCTTGTTAAAATTACTCCCCCATTAGAATGTCCTACATTAGTTGTTTATATGTTGGTTGTTAATGTTACGCGTTTGTTGTTAAGGTTACGTATTGGTTGTTAAGGTTATATAGGTTGTTTGTTAAGGTTACGGATTGGTGTTAATGTTATACGGGTTGATTGTTAAGGTTACGGGTTGCTTGTTTAACAATCAACTCGTAACCTTAACAAGCAAACCATATAACCTTAATAACCAACCCGTAATCTTAACAACCAACCCGTAACCTTAACAACCAACCAGTAACATTAATAACAAACGCGTAACCTTAACAAGCAACCCGTAACCTTAACAAGCAACACGTATAACCTTAACAACCAACCCGTAACATTAACAACAAATACGTAACCTTCATATTAACGGATCTTGAGGATCTCTCTGTCGGATTCAACCCGTAACATTAACAACAAATACGTAACCTTCATATTAACGGATCTTGAGGATCTCTCTGTCGGATTATTAGGCTCTGAAAAACATGCTAATTGAAGAAATATGTAAACTCCTGAACGTAGCTTGAAGCTTGAGAAATGTTGTGAATAGTGCCATGCATATTAATTAAAAGATGTTGCCATACTAAGAGTTATTACAAAAAAGCGAGTGTTCTTAAAAAATATATAAATTTATTTTGGTTACCTATTAAAGACGTTAACAGGGATGAGCGGGCCAACATGCATAAAAATAGTGCATCTAGACTTCCTATATCGTCTAAAAGTTACTCTAAATATACAGAACACTCAGGATCTCTCTGTCGGAATTAACGCGTTTTTCCTCGTCGAGCTTGGATTTGATGTTTTGGTGCATTTTGTTTGCTTCACTGGTCCTTGTTCTGCTGTTATTGTGATGTCGAGATTTCACCTTGTTTGTTAGGTCCAAGTTTACATTTTTCTTCAATTAGCGTGTTTTTCAGAGCCTAATAATCGGTCAGAGAGATCCTCAAGATCAGTTAATATGAAGGTTACGTGTTTGTTGTTAATGTTACGAGTTGGTTGTTAAGGTTATACATGTTGTTTGTTAAGGTTACGGGTTGCTTGTTAAAGTTACGTGTTTGTTGTTAAGGTTACGCATTTGTTGTTAAGATTACGGGTTGGATGTTAAGATTACGGGTTGGTTGTTAAGGTTACGAGTTGATTGTTAAACAAGCAACCCGTAACCTTAACAATCAACCCGTATAACATTAACACCAATCCTATTTTTATTTGGGTTATTTTAAAGTTTTTTGGTGGTAATAGTTTTAGCGTTGGTAATTAGTAACATGCCCGCACCCATCATCATGGCCATCATCATCAACTTTCTCCTCATGGGCGCTCATCTCTTTCGCCAAAACCTCATCAAAATCAATCTTTTTACTCTTCAACCCCCTCTTCTACTTGCTGTTGGCCTCCTTCGATTCAAGGGTCTCTTCAAAGGCATCGAGGATGAGGTGGATGACATGGCGGTTGGGTGAGGCATCCCAACGAGCCTAGAAGCTCTTGTAGCATCCAAAGCAGGAGCAGCCAAGGTCAGGGGGCATGGTTGTAATTACTATCAATCTTGTCCTTCTTCTTCTTATTATTGTTCTTGGGTTAGGCGAGTCCTCCCGCACGCTCCCACGCTCCCACAAACAGGTCCTCCCATGCTCCCATGAATAGGTCCTCCCGCACGATCCCACGCTCCCATGAAACCCAGCTCGCAGAGAATCATGAAGCCGTAAAACCTCAGTCGCTTGTTCCCGTCGGCTATGCAGTGCTCGTCGCCGGAGTTTCGCTCGGCCCTCGAGCGGACGATCTCTTTGTACTCCTCGAACCGTGCCGGGGTTTTCTCCACGTTGTGGATCTTAAGGATGCTGTGGATGGCCGGAGCGACGGTGGCGGAGAAGGCGAGGATGGCAGGAGGAGGGTGGTGGCGGCGGGTAGAGAGGTGGGGGAGGGAGGAGGGAGAGCAGAGGGATTGCAGGGTTAGAAAGAGAGAGAATGGGTATTATAGTCTTTCCCTGTATGAAATTCATTGGGCTTTGTGTTTTGGGGGCTCAGAGAACAAAAAAGATACTTTTGGGGGCAAAGCACCCGTTGAAAAAGTATTGGGGGTGGGAAGCTTGTTTCCATTCGTTTTGGGGGCTGGAAGCATTTTTCCCAAGTTTTAATTCTTTTGTGCAAGTTTGTAAGTTACTGTTGTTGAAAAAGTCTTGGGGGTGGGAAGCTTGTTTTCATTCGTTTTGGGGGCTGGAAGCATTTTTCCCTTATCAAAATCAATCTAGTTTCAGCCAGCCAACTAGGTCGATTTTGGAGAAAAAATTTACAAAACTTCACGGGACTTACTTGAAGTCCCGTGAAGTTTAAGCGCGAGATAATCATGCTGATTAAGATGACCAAAACTTCACGGGACTTCAAGTCCCATGAAGTTTCAGGAGCATATTCCAGAGATCAATGCTCTCTGAAAATTCCGCGTGCAACTCCACAGGACTTGAAGTCCCATGGAGTTGCAGGTTTTAAAAAACATGCACAGGTTCTGAGCATGTTTTTTATATACACATATTTCTCAACAATATATACATGATTTCCCAACAATTTCTCAATAATATACATAAAAACAATTTCCCAATAGTTTTACAACAATATACATGAAATTCCAGCCTCAAAATCAACAATACACACGAAAATCACATATATACTGAATTACAATAATATTCATAAAATTCATCCATGAATCAAACAATACTCATGAAAATCACATATATAAACAATAATCGACCCACAAAAGTAACCAATTTAAACAATCTAACTATATCGTTCTTGAAATTCACAAGAGTAACAAATTTGAGCAAAAGAAATTCACATACATCCCCAAAAGTCCTCATCTCCTTCCCCTCCCTCTCTTACCCCTTCCCCTCACCCCGCTCACCCCCCCGCTCCCTCTGTCCATGCTGTTGAGCCTCGATGATCTGAGTATCTGGTTGTGTATGAAGCTGAGAAGTGCCGGCTCCATCAGTACACTTGACCAAATTAGCGTGACCTATCCTCACGACCTGCAAACTCGTCGACATAATTTTTATGAAAAACGCTCGCTATTCTCTGTCTGATCCTGTTGAAGATCCCTAAGACCGTCAGATCCTGAATGTCATTGATATGCTCATTTATATCAGCCCATATCTCATCAAAAGCATTGATCTACGAGTTAATCAATATATACACAACTTAGCAAATAATTTATTAATAAAAAATAATTGTCATTTTAATTTAGTTTTAAAACTTACATAATCTCTCTCGATCATAGCAAGGGATGTAACTATCTATCGGTGGGTGTGGTACGTATACAATTGCTGGCTGTGGGTCGCGTCCTATCCATCTGCGTGTAATATTCCAATACCAACGTATATACTCGGTATAACCATCAGCTAGAATTCTCTCATCCTGTATGAAATTCCACCTATTATTCCACCTGTCTATGTAGGCCGCACGGAATACGGCCCAATACGTACGATGCGATGTCATTCGTCGCCTACGATCGATTTACTCAATAGGATCTGACACATGCTGAGAGAGAAAAAATTATCATAACACATGATCTGGGACATGCATCTCTACAATCTCCCAACATATCAACGGGACTCTAGTTCTCCACAAAGTAGCTATCGCGACAGATAGGTGCAAGAGTATGCATATCGAGATCTGGCGGATAATAGGGTGTTCAATTGAAATGAACTTTTAAAAAAACTTTTATCAGTATCTACAGCAAAATTAAAATATTCATAATGAATTGAGTTTTATGTTTACCTGTTAGTGTTAGAGGCCATCAAGCTCATTTCGGTAAAACTCTATATGTCTAGTCACTATTTTGTATTTACAGTACTTCACATTATACCTAATGCATAAAGAATATATGAGAAAAAAATTCGATATGAATAAAATTTATGCAAAATTATACCTGCATGCTAAAGGAAACTAGCCTTGTAGATCGCGGTGCACATGCAAAGTAGGTCGTCCAATATGAATGTGTTCCTACGACCAAACCGGCATTAATTTATGCATAAAGAGTATATGAGAACAAATTCAATATGAATAACATTTATGCATAATTATACATGTATCAATGTCATGCATCCCTTGAATTTATTATTCTGCATCAAGGAGACGCTACCTAGTTCTCTATAAAGATATGCCAAGACCGCACTACCCCATGATAGAGTGCCGCATACATCAAAATCCTCTAGAAGTGGCAGCCATCATGCATGTACAAGACTCTTGCTCTCATCGGGAAATAACATACACCCTATCATGTGTAATATGTAAGCACGGGCGTGATACTGAATCGTCTCATCTGTAGCATCAACTGGTATATCTCCCATAAATGTCGATCAAGTCACGATAGCTTCATCGCACCACTCCTCAAATCGAGAACCTGTCCAAGAAGCCTCTCACATACTTCGGGTTAATTCTGGTCATCGGTGTCCATAACAACCGGGCCATCGATGCAGAGCCCAAGTATGATGGCTACTTCCTTAAGTGTGATCATACACTCCCCTATATTCATATGAAAGGTGTTGGTCTCCAGTCTCCACCTCTCAATAAGTGCACTGATAAGGGCCCAGTCAAGCCTAATATACCTCACCAATGAACACTCCCAAAGTCTCACTTGAGCTACCAACTGTAGTACTCGCTCACCCTCCATCTCCTAGCCCGAGTGACTATGCGATGGGCTACTATGGTGATCTCTGGTATGGGCTGTACATTAATCAAAAATGATAAAATTTATTAAGAAAAATTAAAACTAGCGCCAAAAATAAGGATTATATATAAACTATTTTTTATATGTCCTAAGTCAATCTTGTATGAACGATGATCTGTCTGAAGGTATAATACGTCGGGCTGCATCGGTCCCGGATCCATAATAGATATATTTGAGATTAAAATACAATACGTTAGATTTTTTAGTTGAATTACTTAATCATATGTATTTTATATATTCAAGATTCAAGATTCAAAGAAAAATGTTATATATTACCAAAACAATTATCACATGGGAACAAGGATTAAAAATTAAAGGTTATATATTACAAAAATCATAAGCAATATATTCCATACAACTGTCCCCGGATAATCAATGCCTAAGCCTAGTTGGACAACTGCTTTTGTCGTGACCCGATTGATCACACATAGTACATTTATTTTTCCTCCTATCCTTCTCGATCGTCATCCATATTATTTCTAATTCGTACGAAACGAGGTCGCCCAACTGATCTTTATACACATGAGGTAATATCTGTGGCCCGCCTTGTGTCCAATGTCGACTATCATATGGTAAATGAAAACACTCTTTGTACGTTTGTTGATAGTTGTAAGTTGAATACCAATCTACGGCGAATATATAATATGAAATCCTCGCACCACCCTGTAGATTCGAGCAAACTGCGACAACATGGGAACATGGAAGCCATTATAATTGCGGTATATTGCAAGTGCATGTACAAGTGTGATCCACTAGCATATTAACTTTGTAAGAGCAACTTTCTCTATGTGATATTCCCTCAATGACCTCACATTCATTAAAATTATATCTTACTACAGGAAATGATCGAGCATGCACAATTCGATCTGCTAATATGCCTTCAACCTTCGGCGTCAGCTCTGACGGGATATTTTGCACCAAGTGTATATCATCTGAGAAAGAATTTATTATCTATAAAATATTTTTGCAACTAGTGACTGTATTGGCATACCACGTGCTCCCCTAAGCACACCATTGAAACTCTCAGAAGTGTTAGTGGTCATCATACAAAATCATTTCATGCCATCTTCACATAAAGCCTGTAGGCATGTAAAATTTCTTATAAGTCTCTTGGCATAGCTCGGCGCGGTGATTCGACAAACCATCGAGTGACGAGGCGACGAGGTCAACGAATCGCACGCTAGCAACGGAATGCATCCATTCGCGTGCGGAATCAAGCTAACGGTTCGGGGAGTCAACGAGTCATCCAAACAAGAGCAGACTCGGATGAATCACGACCGAATTAAGATCGGTTTCGGACTCGAACTCAGAAGTGGATTTACTGCCAAATCAGGAATCGGATTTACTGCCAAATCAGGTCAACAAATCAAGTCCAGACAAATCAACCGCACAACCGAATCACGAACAAAACGGGAACAACGACGGAACGACGGAACCCAAACACCCTGAGGGGCTCGGCCGAAACCGAGCCACCCCAGGGTGGCTCGGCCAAGACCGAGCCACCCTGAGGTGGCTCGGTGGCCGAGCCACCCCAAGGTGGCTCGACATGAGCCGAGCCACCCAGGGGTGGCCGGCCACTTGTGCGAGCCACCTCAGTCCAGATCTGTGCCTAGGCACAGACTGTGGTGGCCTATAAATAGGCCAAGGGTGGTTCATTTTCAAGGTTGGAAAAATTTGGAGAGGGCGAAGCCCTGCTGGATTAAGACTCAGAACTTAAAAACGATCCCAAGCTTGGGATTCGAGGACTTGTTCATCGCAGATCTGGTGCTCGGGGATCGTCACAGGCCAAATAAGACAGGTGTTCGGAGGACGGAATCTCAGATCTACGCAGGCATACTCCGGATCAAAGCTTGGCCTTTGATTCCCAGATTGATGATTATTTCCTTGGTGAACTAATCCTCCCCGGCTATTATTTCCTTGGTGAAATAATACACGTCGCTACTGCGTAGATCCGACCGGATCTAGATCATCAGCGCGGTCCACGGATAACACCCCGCGCAGGCAAAGAACCCACAAAGCGTGACCCGCTAAACAGAACGCTCGCGATTTGTTCGATAAAAGGAGAAAGTTGTAATTTTTCTTTTTTATTTTCTTTGATTTCGTTGTAACCGGATCTTATAAAAAGACCGGATCTTTGTAACTCAAAAAGTTGTTATTTAAGAGTGCAATGGAATCAATAATGAAGAAAGACACGATTTTTCCCGCGAACAATCTGGCGACCACAGTGGGAGCCACCGATCTCGCTGCCGAGATCGTTGCGTCGCAACCGCGGATCTCGATCCCGGTCGAGGAGGAGGTCGAGTATGAGTTCGACCCACAAAAGTTCGAGGAGCATCTATCATCCTCGTCCGGATATACCTCCCCTCACAAGTCCAAGAAGTCCAAGAAGTTCTCCTCTAGGAGAAAAGCTCGTTGGTGTGAAGATGTAGAAAACACCAACGAAGATCTCGCCCCGTTTGATGCCAAAGTCGCATCGGGTGAGATTCCTCCAACTTCCAACCAGGGCAGGCCTATTTCTGTCAATCCCTCCGTCACCAAAGAAGTGATGACTCTCTCAAAGAGAGCTCGCCAAAGGCGACGCCAACGCTTGGCCCGAGAATTCGCAAAAGCGATGGAGTCAACCGACGGAATCCGCTACAATGCGGATCTGAAGAACAGGAGAGGCAAACAACCTCAACCACCGATGAATGGCAGTTCCTCCAAGCCGCCAACGAGCGAATGGGTCCGGGTCAAACGGAATCGTTCGACGCTTGAGGAGCGCATTCGCAAGCACCGGGCAATATCAGTGCAGGCACGAGCTCAAGTCCAAGAGGTGGCCAAGAAGCCGCCATCAACCCGTAAAACTTGGAGACCGAAGTCTGAAGCGGCGATTCAGACTAAGGAGCAACAACTGCAGCCTCCAAAAGTTCAACCTCCGGCGAATCAATCCAGACCGCTGATGATTTCCACCTTGGAGCGCCTCGGTCCACTTCCCGAGGAGCGAAGCAAAATTCCAATCCAAGGACGTTTGGGCCCACTAAGAAAGCCCCGAACGAATCAACATGATGGGGGTCGCCACAACCCTCAATATGACGAGGAAATCAGGGCAACCAAGCGCACTACTTTGCGCATTGAAGTTCAGGAGCCCGTCGAGAATTCACGCCCACAAAGGCGCGTTTCGAGACGTGTGACTCTCGAAAGTCCGAAGAGGGTAATTCGCTCTCAGAAGGAAACGTTATCGTCTGGTGATGACTATGACGTTATACCTGAGAAATCGTGCCGACACGCGATAGATTACCCAGACCTTCAAACCGATGAGTTGTACTAACGAGATGGGAGCACGAGGAAAACCAGAAAGAGGAGTCCTTGAGGATTAGAAACTCAATGCCCCTGTTCCAAGCTCATTCGGGCGGTATTGTCTGAGTACAGCTGCATTAGGGCGGTCCCCGAAAGAGTTTTAGTTTTCGAACGGCTCAGTACCGAAACGCCGAAACCAAGGCTTAGGCGTTTCCGACGAAGGAGAGCGGTAGTTGAAGACGGAGAATTCCCGAAGGTCACCACTAATATGACCAGCAAGGAGACATCGACACAGGTTAATCTCAAGTCGTTTCTGGAAGCGTCCCGGCGTGTAACCCGTCTACAGTCCGGAGCCATCAAGCGAGGAACTTATGGTAGGGTTCGGACAAGATTACCTTCCGAAGATGAAGAATCGGATGCCTGCTCTGCGGTTGCATCGGATAATACAGTCTCCAGTGAAGGGCAACCCCGCGAATCACTGATGATAAGCGCGGAACAAGTGGCCAAAATGCTCGAGGAAGCCATGGCTAAACAGCAAGAGAGCTTCAAGCACGAAATGCAGATGGCCATGCAGAGTATGAGAGAAATGCATGACCAACAAATCCACGAAATGCAGATGGCCATGCAGAGTATGAGAGAAATGCATGACCAGCAAATCCAAGCGCTGACAAACCAGCGAGGCGAGCAAAGTCATCGCAACCAGATTAATCTGGAAGATGAGGACACAGGTGCGAATGAAACTCATAACGCCAATGCTCCTCCCGTCAATGCAGGGGGTGGTAACGAGAATGCTGACGAAGATACAAGTGAAAACTTGAAGATGAAAAACCTCGAGAGCAAAATCAATACATTGATTTCCGCTCAAGAGATTAAGAAGACGGGCATTCCTTGTCCATACCCACGAGAATGGGAATCGATCCCCTATCCGGCGAAGTTCAATCTGATCAACTTCACGCCGTTTGATGGGAAGGGTTCACCCACTCAGCATTTGATTTACTTCAAATCGCACCTGGGTGTTATATCTGGTAATGAGCCTCTGATGGTACGGTCCTTCGTTGGCACTCTTCGCGGAGCCGCTTTCGATTGGTATCGCCGCCTCAAGCCAAGAAGCGTGAATAGCTGGGATGACATAGAGACCAAATTCCTCGCTAACTTCTTCGACGACGACACCGAGATATCCATCGGAACGTTGCTCGATGAGAAACAAAAGGACGGGGAGCTAGTCGATACCTTCGTCAAGAGGTTCCGAAACAAGGCGATGAACTGTCGGGACCCGATCACTGAGGAGTTCATTCTCCAGACTTGCCACAACAACCTCTCTTTAGATGTGTTGGAAGCAATGGGAACAACACCGTCTGACACTTGGAAAGACTTGAAGGTGCACGGTGAACAAGCCGAACGCTTCCTCCGAAGGAAGAAAGCCGAGAGGAGCCAACCGATGGCGAATCTTCTGAACTCAAACTTCGCCTCCCGTGGGAAGGGCAAAACACCTGCAACTACTGGTGGTGCTAATCAAACATCGCAACAGCAGCCCCGGAGACAGCAGAAGACCTCAGATCGGAAACTCCAAAAAGAGTATTCCTTCAAAGACAAAGATGTTCCAGCCATCTTCGAATCACTCCTTAAAAATAACAAGATCAAGCTACCACCGATCACGAATCAAGAGGAAGCTGACAATACTACGGATCCGAAGTACTGCGCATACCACAGGAGGACCTTCATCCCACCAAGGCCTGCTTTACTTTAAAGAATAGTATCCAGACCTTGGTTGAAGCCGGCGTCATAACGCTAGAGTAAGCCAGTTGAGAACGGCACCACTCCGATAAGTATAAGAGTATAAACTGCTTCTTAAGACTCCGAAGAGTATATGAGTATAAACTGCTTCTCAATCCTCCGACCGGTATAAGAGGTTAAACTGCTCCCTGATACTCCAATAGGTATATGAGTCTAAACTATTTCCTTTCTTCCACGGGAAGTTCCTGGAGAGTGCCATGCGTGGTATTCTTAAGGATAACCCGATCATGCAACCGATACGATGATAAACCCAGTTTCGCAAGAAAAGCTGGGGGTGGATAATTCATGTAACGGGAAGTTCCTGAAAGAATGTTACATGTAATTTTCTTAGGGATAACCCGATCATTACAAATAAAGTGATAAGCACTAAACCCACCGTTTACCTGGTCAAACCTTAGGACCACAACCAAAATCCCCTCTCGATTCCTTCAATGAACGAGAGGCACACAAATCGAGCGATCAAACCTTCTTACAGTTAGGATCGTTTTAAACCTCCCACTTGGTCAAACCTTCCTACAGTTAGGACCACAACCAAAATCCCCTCTCGATTCCTCCAATGAACGAGAGGTACACCTTTAAATCAAGTGATCAAACCTTCCTATAGTTAGGGTCACCTCAAACCCCTGTTTGGTCAAACCTTCCTACAGTTAGGACCAAAACCACGATTTACTCTCGATAAACGAGAAATTCATCTTTAGTTCGGTAATCAAACCTTCCGACAGTTAGGGTTATCCGAATCTTTTCGATTCTCGGAGTGGAGATCCCACTTCCTCTCTATTTCACCTTTCCGATTCTGGGGTGGAGATCGCACCTCGAGTCTCCTTTCCAAGCTGACAAGATAGAATATAAAATTCTTCTCAGATGTCGGGAGATAAGAATAAAAATTCTTCCGTTTCGCCACACCAATCCTTTTCACAAGAATTTAGGATTCATCATAGGACATGTTATCGCGAATCCTAAGCATGGATCATCTGGCACCTAACACAGCGCTGGCCTGGTTTGTCTTTCTTCCCGTAAAAGACACCAGGGTTCGATTCTGGGAGTATCTACCTAAAACGCTAAGCAATGATAAGCTCTGCGCATTAAACCCCGCCGCCGTTAGTTTCTAACCGTTAAAAGAGCACCCGTTCACCAGATATTCAACCATTGTGACATGTTGTTATTATAGCACCAGAATCATGCCTTACACGCATGGGTGAATTCATCCTGAATCCCTAAGAATGATATGCCGTTTACGGCGCATAATCACCGCGTCGCCGTTATGTCTTTTCTCCGAAGAAAAAGACACCAGGAGTTCGATTCTGGGAGTATTTTATCCCGGAAGCTAAAAGGGATAAGTCCAGCGTCTAAAAACACGTTGCTGGGTAGTCGTATTCCCCATAACAAACTGGCGAAGTCTACATATTCGAAAGTTGTCAGCATCAAGTCAAGGAGTTCACATCTCTTTAGCACAACGTCACATGCGGAACGGATTTAGACAATTCGCATGCCTAGCCCTGACTCTCAAACGGTAGTCGGCTAAAGGCTGCATCAATCGCCTGAACCGGCTGGGGTTCGCAAAAACCCCTAAATCACGCCTAACAGGCGTCGTCGGGTAGTCTATTCCCGTGAGAAAGACGAAGTCTACGTTGTTTGCGAAAAAGTTGCTGTATTCATTGCTGGCATTCATGTAACATACTTGATCGTTACAATGAAAGCAAAAAGAAGCCTTTTTATAAGACGCGGTACACATAATAAACAAATAAATACAACTCTTTTTCCAAACAAACGCAGATGACTGTTTGTCATCTCTTGCTTGCAGTGGGTGCTTTTGCCTGTGACGGGGAAATGTTGATATCCGTGGGCTCACCGGGAGCTAGATCACTAATCTGGCCCGATAAATCGGCAGAGTTTCGTTGATTGCCGCGTGAGATCTAAGAACATTTCTGATCGCGGATAAATCGACGGCGCTTACGTCTAATCCGGCGAAGGGATATGTAAGCAGAGCCTTCGTCGATCGCGCTGTGAGATAATAGAAGGCTATAAGCGTATACTCGGCTAAAAACGAGGTAATAGCTCTTCTTAGTATCAACGCTAAAGGCCGATCTAAGGATTACGGCGATGAAGACTGATGTAGACCTCTCTTCCTTCTCGTGAAGCACACGGCACTCTTCCAACTGGCAAGCAGGGCTTTCTGCCAAAGGCTCTCCAAAATACCTCCAAATCAAGGCACCGAAGGGGGTCTATTTATAGTCTAGAGTAGCGTAAGGGGGGTCCTAGGGACCACAAAAGGGCGGCGGAACACGCCCTGGTGTCCTTCGGCCAATGGCCGAGACACCCTTGGGTGTCTCGGCCAGGCGCTGGCCGTAGACACCTTGGGGTGTCTCGCCTGGCCGAGACACCACTTGGTGTCTCGGCCAGGCCGAGACCCCCTAGGGTGTCTCGGCAGCCGAGACACCCTAAGTGGGTGTCTCGGCTGCGCGAGAACACCTGGGGTGTCTAGGCTTTTCCAGACCGCGGGGTGTTTGCGCCACGCCGGGACTCCGTTAGGTGTTAATTAGTTGTTTCCCCTTTGTATATTCTTCGTCCGGTTCGATTTGAGTGATTCCGGGTGCGTTGGATCGCGACGAAGAGTTTTGAACCCGCTCTGGTGATTGGATTATCTGTAAGAGTGTCGAGCATGAAGGGCGTTGTCCCCCCCCCTTTTTGTGAACACAGTGCCGGGCTTCCCAATTGGTCCGGGCTTCGGTCGATCCGAAGTACTATCCGGCTCATGGTAACTCGTCGAATTCACTTCAGTCGTTCGTCGCGTCGATTGGCTTCATGTGGATTGGGTGGTGACGTCATGTCGCTCGCGTTACACGACGCGGTTGTGGAGAACTATTATGGCCACATTTTCGATGCCTACAGATACCCCTCCAAGTGTTCCTGACTCGTTCTTTTATAAGAAAGGCTGGAATAACTTTGGATGTGATTGATCTGGCCTTACAGTCGGAGTAGTTAGCTTCAACTCTTGACTCTTTCGATTTTCGATCATTCCGAATGCTGGTTGACGAATAGCCGAGGTTCTTCCGGCGCTGCGTTTATCGTCTGGCGTCGTCGGAGTCTCAAGTCTGCAGCTGATGAATTGAGTTTGGCTCGTATCATTGAAGCTTGACTTTGAACTAACCTCCGCCAACATTCTGCTGGCTTATGGTTCGATCCGCCGTGTGATTGGCTTTTGTCGCACGCGTTGCTTGGCGTTGACCTGGGTACGCGTTGACCGGCGTTGACACTTAGGGTTTGAATCGTCAACGTTGACTTTAGTCCGCAACGCGTTGACTGTGCGTTGACGCTAGGGTTACGCGTTGACGCGGCGTTGACCCTTAGGGTTTTGAATCGTCGAACGTTGACTTTGGTAGCAACACGTTGCTTTGGCGTTGACCTATATGAAACAGCCTATGTGGTTACGCGTGACGGACGTTGACCATAGGGTTTACGGATCGCGTAATTACACAGTTTAATACTCGTCACGTTTGCTGGAGTATACACACAGTTTAAGCTCTTAAGGTATTGGAGGCATCGCGGACCTCGAAATGTTGGTTTGCAGGACCAACTGTTAAAGTTTGATTCATCTGCATGTGCGGAATTTTGTCCTGAATTTGTTGGGTTGCTCAAGTCACGAGACCAAACTAGTGGAGTTGATGGCATCAATGACGTCGCAGTTATAGAATTTTGGCAAATCTCAGCCATCAACGAAAGGGTTTGACAAGCCTTTATAAGACTACCGTTTGAGTCGGGCTAAGCAATGCGATTGTTTAAGTCCGTCCGCATGTGACTTGTGCTAAGAGAGTAACGCTCTTAGTGCTACGATATTGAAATACGTAGACTTCGTCTTCACGGAATAGACTACCCGCAACCGCGTCGTAGGCGTTGACTTAGGATTTTTGGCTAATCCCAGCCTTCAATCGGATTTGATTAAGCCTTTGCCAGACTACCGGTTTGGAGTCGGGCTCAGCGTGTCGGAATTGTTAAGTCCGCTCCTATTGAACAGTTTAAAGCTAAAAGAGTTAACACCTTTTAGTGTACGATATGAATACTAGACTTTGTCTTTCTCACGGGAATTAGACTACCCACGCAACAGCGTGTTAGGCTGACTTATCCTTAACTTAGGATTGCAGGATAAAATCCCCTGCGTGTGAGCACGGGATTATGGTGTTATTAATAACAACCTGCCACAATGTTGAATAAAGTGGTCTTTTGTCCTTTTTACGGTCAAGGACTAAAAACCGGCAATGCGTGTTAGACATAGCTTTGGATTTTTGGCAAACGCCACCAGCCATCAACAGGTTTGATGTGCCTTTACGATTACCGTTTGAAATCGGGCTAGCATGTGAATCATTAAAACCCGTTTCACATAAAAGTTGCGCTAAGAGAATTATTCCCTTAGACTTAATGCTATGATTTTTGAATACATAGTACTTTCGTCTTTCCTTACGGAATAGACTACCCCGGCAACGCGTGTTAGGCGTTGACTTATCCTAATTTTCAGGGCTTCGGATGAATTCCCCGTGCATCGAGTGCCACGGATTTGACGAAATCGTGTCTTTTCTAAAAGAAAGACAGATTCGAGAAAACGGGAGAGGAAGAATTTTATATTCTATCTCCGGTGCTGAAGAGAAGAATTTGTAATATTCTTATCTCGGCCGGAAAGGGAACTTGAGCGTTGGCATCCCG
>NC_033798.1:37853905-37884795 GCF_001876935.1 Asparagus officinalis | reverse complement strand
TTATAATTGAGACTAACAAGTGTTTAAATGTTTTTGTTTCCAGTGGAATATCCTTCTGGGGCGTTCTCATCTCACGCAGTGTACGGGCGTCGTGGCGAGTATTATTCGACTTCCGACGATTTTTCCCCTATCCCAGTCACTCCTCGGTTTGCTTCGGGCACGTCGACAGAGGTTGCCCAAGTGGTGAAGGAAGGTGGACATCGAGCTCTTCGCCAGTTGATTACAGATGCGCCCCTCGTGAAGGATGCCAGTTCGATTCAGCCTCTTGGGAAGACCGACTTTTTGTTTGGCGACTCTGCCAGAGATCCGGATGCAGTGTTTATTGATGCCGAGCAGTGGCTTCATAAAACTGGCAGTGGTTTCATATATTTGCCGAAGATTCCTCGGCATCGTTCGTTGACTGAGCTCAGGCGTCAGGCTGTGACACGGGAGATGTCGTGGCGCTTGACGGAGGAGCATGAGAGCGTTCACTGCGGCTACATCACTCATCAGGCAGCTCCTGGTTCGAGCAGGAGTCACATCACTGGATTGCATCCTGGAGTATTGGGGTTGGATGCACCGCCGCGTAACGAGCTTCTTGCCTCTGCTTCTACTTTGAAGAATCGCCTCGCTGCTTTAGGACGGGAGATGCCTGCGACACGTCACAGATTTTATGGTTGGGTCCATTCTTTGGACAAGCTTTGGTGGACTCGCATGACGAAGTACGTCTTGAGCCGATAGAGCGAGCAGTTGCACGCTTGTGGTCTGTTAGCACAAAGCATTTCTTTGCTTTGTGCGAGCTCTATAACCCGGATTCGAACACTTTTCTGACCCGGCAAGGGGAGTTGGGCTTGGCCCTCCATGAGATGCACAGGATTTCTGGTTTGCCCATGGGACAGATGCTATATCAGGAATATTTTCCCTCCAACCAAGAATTAAGTCAGCTGAAGGATCGCATGCCCGACCGCTACGAGACTTTATGGGACCTCACATGTCACTATCATATCGCTTTGGCGCAGTCTGAACCTTTAGCGAAGAGGGCTAAATCCCATGTGAGCCAGAAACAGTTTGCGTCTTATTTGTTCAGGAATCTATAAAGCAATTCTGGCGAGGCTATTTGTGAGGTGGCCCCACTCACTCCTTCAGGGGTTAATAATCTACTGAAGAAGGTTGATGCTCATTCCTATACCATTAGCAGTCCTGAGAGTGGTTTTCCTACAGGGACCAAGTTCAAATCATTCTTGTGGCATGCGACCGCGCCGATTCGACCGATGACCCTTCTAGCCGGTTACCTCGCTATCTGGTTGAAGAAATGCGTGGTCCCGTATCAGTCTAGTGATATCTTGTCATTGGAGGTGCTCTACCCAGCGGTTCATCTTGCCTACAAAAAGGAACTTTCGCTTCTTCCGGTGATGGTGGCTAACATTCATCGAGGGCTTCGACAGATTTCTAGTGCTTTTACACGGAAGGAAAGTGAATCACCGGCTCAGATTCCTACTATTAAGGTGGAGCTTCCGTACACTTATTTGATGGCTTGGTTCGTCCTTCATCGTTCTGATATGATGTCAGTACCGTATGCCACAGACCCCTCCGCTCCCCTACTACAGTTGTTTGAGAACGGCAAGTGGGAGGGGCGAGGATTCCCTGACGTCAGACAGCAGCTACAGGTCCACAAGTGTTGGGCGTTTTCCACTTGCTTTCCACAGTTCTCCGGCCGATACGGCGAGTGTCTGATTGATGAGGAAAAGCCGAGGGGGTATCGAACTCATTTAGACGTCGGCTGCTTTAACTGGCTGGTGAACATCAGGCCGGGTTATCTGACTTTCCGGGTGAGGAATCAGTGTTTCATAGAGCCATACCTACCCTGCCGGTTCGCTCGCCAGTTTGGCTATGATCAGCTTTATGTCGGGAATCCACGTCAGCAGCTTCGGACCCACGGTGGTTTGGTGGACGGTCTTCGTGCATGGTTGTGGACCGTGACGGGCTGTACTGGTGCTAAGTTCAGTCTCCCGAGTTCTGAGCGGTAGTTGAATCTTGCCTTCCTAAGCTGCAAGTGGTTGTTAGCAGCCAATAAAACTATTCCTGTGAAGCCGATTGCAGAGCTAGAGGCTGAGGAGGCTTCTCAGGCTGATTCTCGTATGATTTGGGAAAATGCTCGGTCACAAAGGGTACGGCACAAGACTCGTCGGATTGACGAAAAGGGAAAGAAGATCTTTAATTCTGCTGATGAGGCTTCAGGCGGAGATTTTGAAGATCACGAGGACTGTCTTGAACGAGGTCAATTTCTTACTTTTTCCTTTTATCTTCCAGAATTATTAAACCTGACAATGGTTTGATGTTTCAGGGACCACAGCTGACCAAGATGAAGAGTTCCGTCCTTCTCCCCAGGCGAGACCTTCGATTATTGTCCCTGCTGCTAGGCGGAAGAGATTAGCCCGCAAGCCGCGTGTAGTTTCACGAGCATCGGATATGGATTTGGCCGGTGACGATCCTGCTAGTGATGGAGGTAACTTCTACCCTATAGACCGTCCTCTTGATCATTCAGAACTTTGACTCACGCTTTTCCATTTCTATATAGGAGAGCGTGGGGAGAGCGAGATGAGTCCTGATCCCGTTTTCCACGATTCTACTTCTTCTGGTGAGCCCGACTCACCGTACCAGGTAGAAAGGCCTGCAGAAGCTGGTGACATTAGGGAGACCGTCGATGTAGGACCCGGTTCGATGAATCCAGGTACATCTACCATTAACAATACACAAAGGAGTTGAATGATTTGGAATTTGTGCATTCCCTAATTGTCTCTATACTTCTTGCTCTTTTAGATAATTCGCAGGAGGCAAACGTGGATTTTGGGAATAGAGAGGCTGACGCACCCATAAGAGGTAACTCATTTCTATTGGTCGTAGTCTCTTTATTCTCCTTTCGTACTTATATTCTCTTGTGTCAGATTTCTCGACTGATGATTTTGACGAGGAAGGCTTGCTTGTGGACACTCCGATGCTCCACTTTATGTATGGCTCTCCTCAGATTGATGACCAGTTGCCTGGAGATGTATTTCCTGAGTCTACGCTCCCTAAGAATCCCGAGGATGGTTTTTCTGAAGGTACGTAGCTCTTCTCGAGTTAATTATAGGACCAGTCCATTTTTGACTAATGCAACTATAATATGATGCATCTGAGAATTCTATTTTGTATTTGACAGGAGCTTTTGTCGAGACTGATCATGTTGATACACCCCCAGCCGTTACACCTCCACCACCCCCAGTGACTCAAGGGGAAGAAGGTATAAATTGAGCAACTGAGGAATGCCATTTATTTCTTCATCAAGGCTTTTGACGGATTTCTCCTTTTTGTGTAGGGCTTTCTTCTCGGCTTCACGTCCTTGTGAAGGAGTTATTATCAGACAGCGACCCAGAGAAGATTGTCATCTGTATAGAGATCCGTTCCTTCTTCTCCTTTGTGAATGCTATGATTGACAAGCTCTTCCACGGCGGACTTTCCCTTCACCAGTTCAAGCCATTCCTTGATCTTAAGATAAATTCAATAAGGGATGCAGGGTACCCAGATCTGGCGAAGTCTATTGTTGATGATCTTGACTGCCTAGAGCGTGAGCTTCAGATGTTTCGTGAGCTCCGGGATGCAGGTGCCTCTTCATTCATTGCTGCCGAGTTTGATACTCGCTCACAGACATGGCGCGATACTCGGCTTTTTGCTGAGCTCGAGATTCAGATGCAACGGGATCGAGTGTACCGAGTTGAGGCCCACCTTGCTGCTAGATCATATTCATTCACTGAGCTTGACTCTTCTATTACCTCTTGTGAGACCCAGATAGACCAGCTCCAAAAAGAGCTCCATGAGAAAAAGGAGACTTTGAGCATTCTTCATATGACGAAGATACAGGATCAGCAAGCCCACACTGCTCTATCTGAAGAGTTGAAATCTTTGAAGCAGAAGCTGACCGAGACGGAGGAGGTTGCTGCGAAGACTTTAGCTACCAACGAGGAGTCCATCAGAGCTGAGCTGAGGCAAGCTTATGATGAGAAGCTTTCTAAGCTTAATCAGCAGATTTTTGGCCATGTTTTTGATGTATGATTTCATTTGCTGAATGTTTTAACTTTTGATCCTTTTAGTGGAACTGGTTTTTGTTTTTATCTTTATTATGATTCCTCATTCCGTTTGAAATGATTGACCATAATACTTTTAGGATTTTTGGCAAACCCTCAGCCATCAACGGATTTGATTAGCCTTTACCGACTACCGTTTGAGTCGGGCTAGCATGCGAATTGTCTAAATCCGTTCTGCATGTAACGTTGTGCTAAGAGAATAAATTCTCTGAGACTTTGTGCTATGATATTGAATACATAGACTTCGCCATTGTTACGGGAATAGGTTACCCGGCGACACGTGTTAGGTGTTTACTTTAGGATTTTCGGCTAACCCACAGCCTTTAACGGGTTTGATTAGCCTTTACCGACTACCGTTTGAGTCGGGCTAGCATACGGATTGTCTAAATCCATTCCGCATGTAACGTTGTGCTAAAGGAATAAACTCCCTTAGACTTGATGCTACGGCTCCGAATACGTAGACTTCGCCATTGTTATGCGAATAGGCTACCCAGCAACATGTTTTAGACGCTGACTTATCCCTACTTAGGCTTTGGGATAAAATTCCCCAGAATTGAACTCTGGTGTCTTTTTCTTCGGAAAAAGACTAAACTGGCGACGCGTGTTAGGCATCGGCATATCCCTTCTTAGGATTCAGGATGAAATTCCCCATGCGTGTAAGGCATGGATTTTGGTGTTATTAATAACAACCTGCCACAATATTAAATATGTGAACGGGTGTTCTTTTTGACGGTTAAGAACTAACCGGCAGCGCGGGTTAAGTGCAGACTTATCCTTACTTAGGTTTCAGGATAGAATACCCCAGAATCGAACTCTGGTGTCTTTTTCTACGGAAAAAGACTAAACCGGCAGTGCGTGTTAGGCGCAGACTTATCTCTGCTTAGGATTCGGGATAAACTTCCTAGGATGAATCCTACATTGACAAATTTTGGAAAAGATCAGTGCGGGAAAGGAAGAATTTTATATTCTATTTCCCGGTCTTCTTTTAGGGTGAAGGCAAACCTGAATAACAAGGAAGGAAGAATTTTATATTCTATTCCTTGATTCTGGAAAGGAAGAATTTTATATTCTATTTCCAGTGAAAAAGAAACTAGAAGTGGGATATCCACTCCGAGAATCTAGAAAATCTAGATAAACTTGCCTTTTATAGGATTGGTTATTTAAACTGAAAAAAGAGTTCTTCGTTTATCGAAGTGAAACTTCAACTTCGGTTATAGCCATGAGAGGGCTTAACCAAAGAAAAGAAGAAGGGAGTTCTTTCGTTTATCGAAAGGGGACTCCGAAATGAAAGTGGACCTCTTGTTCATGGAAAGAGCCAAGAGGGCCAGAAAGACATTTTTGGTGGACCCACTGTCAATTGAAATTGATCAGTGAGGGATTTTGGTGGTGAAAAAGATTTTGGGTTATCCTCTAGAATATTAAGTGTAATATTCTTCAAGGAACTTCCCGGTAAATGGGTTATCCTGAATGTACTAGGGATAGTACTTTTTCAGGAACTTCCCATTTATTGGCATTAATTGCCTGGTGCCTTCTTGAGTAATCAGGCGATATGCACCATTTGAGTAGACTGTGTCTATCACAAACGGTCCTTCCCACTTGGGTTCGAATTTACCTTTCTTCTTGGAATTGAGGATTATCGGTCGGCGAGCAGCGAGGACCAGATCTCCTTCCTTGAAGCTTCTCTGTCGGACTCTTTTGTTAAAAGCCCTAGACATCCTGGCCTGATACTTGATATAACTCAATTTGTTGTTGAGCCTCCAAGCGCTTTTCATCCAACCTCTCGAGTTCTTCGAGACGTTTTTGATGTTGTTCTTCTGTCGTCATCTCAGTTGCGAGAGCGATCCGAAGTGACGGGATTTGAATCTCCAAAGGCAGCACAGCTTCACATCCGTATACTAACGAGTACGGGGTGGCCCCTGTAGGTGTGCGTATGGTGGTGCGATAAGCCCAGAGTGCTTCACCGAGTTTATCGTCCCAGTCTCGTTTATTGGTCTTCACGAGCTTTGACAGGATCTTAATGATCGTCTTGTTAAAAGCCTCAGCTAATCCATTCGAGGCGGGATAATAAGCTGTTGACGAAATATCTTGAATTTTGAACTTGTCACAAAACCTGACGAAGGCGTTACTTATGAACTGTGGACCGTTGTCATGAATGATCCGTCTTGGCACGCCGTGTCGGTATATGACATGATGCTTGATGAAATTGACGACGTTGTTCGTCTTCACTTCTCTGAGCGGAATTGCTTCAGCCCACTTTGAGAAATAATCTGTAATTGCGAGGATGAATCGATCGCCTTTGACTGAAGGGGGAAAAATAGGACCGACAATGTCCATACCCCATGTCTCGAACGGCCATGACGTGGTTGACGTGTGCAACTGCTCTGGCGGTTGATGCATATAATTCGCATGTATCTGACAAGCGTGGCATTCTCGTGCGTGTTCGATTGCATCTCGAACCATCGTTGGCCAGAAATATCCCATTCTCCTGATGCGATCATACAATTTGGGACCGGGCTGATGCGCACCACATTCTCCTTCGTGTGCTTCCTTAAGAACTTCTTCTGCTTCCTTGTTCGAAAGGCATCGGAGTAATAAACCATCGTACCCTCTACGGTATAACGTATGGGTATCGGCATTATAGAAGAATCTTGGTGCTCTTCGGCGGATTGATTCTCTTTCTTTTACATCCTCTGGCAAAATACCATACTGGACGTAGTCAATGATGGGAAAACGCCAATCTCGGGACTCAGACCCAATTTGAGTTGAATTCACCTCCTTGGCGTTAATGTTTCCGTCATCTTCTTCTTCAATATCCATATCGTATATGGGTATGCAGAGTTGATGCGTCCTTACTGTGACCAACAACTCAGTTTCGGGAGGCTGCGCAAGTGATACTGCTAGTGCTGCCAGTGCATCCACATAAGCGTTCTGGAGACGAGGGATATATTCAATGAAGAATTCTTCAAAAGATTCTGCCATTTTGATGGCCTCCTGGTGGTACGGGATCAGGTCTTGGTTCCTGACTTCATACTCTCCACGGACTTGGTTGACTATCAATTGAGAATCCCCAAAAGCTTCGAGATATTCGACCCCCAGCTCCTTGGCGAAACTGAGTCCAATGAGAAGCGCGTTGTACTCGGCTACATTATTGGAGCACAGACTAGTCAACGAATAAGCCCGAGGCATTACATGTTTTCCTGGGGAGATTAAGACGACTCCAACTCCAGAGGAGACGGTGGGACATCCCGGGGTTATTACCCTATTAACTGCTCTTGAAGCACCATCAAAATATAATTGCCATACTTGCTGGTGTGATGTAGTGTTAACCTCGTGGGTTTCATCCGGCAAGTCATCATATACTTCTGCCGCATCTGCGGTCGGGTTTGCCGCCAAAAGATCACAAATCGCTTGTCCCTTGACCGACTTTTGCTGTTTGAAGTGCAGATCATACTGGGACAAGAGGATGGCCCATTTTGCCAACCGCCAATTCATCGAACCCGGTTGCGTCATAAATACTCGCACGGGATTAACATTGGAGATAACATAAATTGTCTGTCCCACTAAGTAATGCCGCATCTTTTGCACTGCAAACACCAACGCGAGACATTCTTTCTCAATCATCGGATATCGAGACTCAGCGCCCACCAAAGTCCGACTTAAATAATAAACTGCCTGTTCGTGACCATTATCATCGTCTTGTGCTAACAAAGCACTTATCGAATGGTTCATCGCCTTGATGTAAATCAAGAACGGTTTACCTGATTTTGGTGCAACGAGAACAGGAGGATTTGTCAGATATGTCTTGATATCCTCGAGTGCCTTTTGGCAGGCGTCGTCCCAAATAAATGACACACCCTTCTTGTTTAGCTTAGAGAAAGGTTGGCACTTCCCAGAGAGATTTGAGATGAACCGCCTGATGTAAGCTAAACGCCCTTGCAATCCTCTGAGTTCTCTCAGATTCCTCGGGGGTTGCAATTCATGTATCGCCTTCACCTTATCGGGATCGATATGTATACCCTTAGTGGTGACGACGAACCCAAGGAATTTTCCGCTGGACATTCCAAGGAATGATTTAGTGGGGTTCATCTTCAATTGATGACTCCTCATGAGATCGAACATCGTCTTCAAATCCTTGATGTGATCTTCTTTGTTGCGGCTTTTCACAACCAAATCATCAACGTAGCATTCGACTGTTTTCCTGAGATGTTCTTGGAAAATCTTAGTCATCGCTCGCTGGTATGTGGCACCGGCATTCTTCAGACCGAAAGGCATCACCGTATAGCAGAAGACGCCGAGGGGTGTTCTAAACGCCGTATGCTTCTCATCCTCTGGATGCATCTTGATCTGGTTATATAAATACACCAAGGGGCGTTCTGAACGCTGTATGCTTCTCGTCATCTGGGTGCATCTTGATTTGGTTATATCCTGAGAAACCATCCATAAAAGACATTCTCTCGAATCCGCATGTATTGTCAATAATAACATCCATGATTGGGAGAGGAAAATCGTCTTTTGGACATGCTTCATTCAGGTTCCTGAAGTCGATGCAAATCCTGATTTTGCCATTCTTCTTCATGACGGGAACGATGTTGGCTAACCAGTCTGGATGTTGTTCCTCTCGGATAAATCCTGATTCGATCAACTTCTTAACCTCTGCCTCAATGGCTTCCATAATCTGCGGACGAAACCGTCTTTGCTGTTGCTTGACAGGTTTGGCATCCGGCTTGATATCGAGGCGGTGCATTGCGACATTGGGGTCGAGCCCTGGCATGTCTTCATAATTCCATGCGAAGACGTCGATATATTCCCTGATGAGAGCAATCAATTCCTCCTTCTCATCTGGGGGAAGACTGTCGCTGATGAATATAGGCTTTGGGTTGGCCTCATCACCCATGTTAATCTGGACTATTTTATCTTCAGTGGTCGAACTTGTCACCATACTGCATATTCAGATGATGAACCCACGGGTCTTCCCATGTTGGCATTTGATCACGTCCTCCATTGTAGACAGATCGGCTGTAGCCATGTTTACCATTAGGGCTTTGAATACCTCCCTTAGATTTATGTTGGAATTCCCAGCTGAAGAATCAGAAGAGTATCCGTTTTTAGTTTTGTTAGCAATTTGATCGATGATTTGCCAACCACATTCATCATCGGACGAGGAAACATAACCTAAGCCTCGCCCGTATTTATAATAATCCTCAGATTTCCCTTTTGGTACATATACCGCTTTGGCTGGATTACGAGGACCTCGATCGAAGTATAGACCTTCTCCGAGTGTGAAATCGTACCCCTGCTTTTCCATGAGCTTGCGCGCTTCCGGACTATACTTAGATAAATGCCGACCAGGTTTATCATCATCTTCATCTTCACTTAGGAAATGATTTGGTAACGGAGAGCTTTTTCCTTTACCGTAGATCACTTCTTTTGCACCTCCTATCTTGTTCGGGATGATCATGGTTGTTCCGAAAGAATGCTGAAGGCGCTCCTTTGTTACATAGGACGACCGAAGCGGCATATACAAATCAGGATTATCATACAACTCTTTTATCACATCATCAAGAGACAGGGAGTACTCTAAATCATTATTTATTTCATTAGTGGCAAGTTGCCAGTTACAACTGCCATCTGACGATTGATCATCGTCAAGATTGATTACAAAAGGTACAATGTCATTTAAAACAAAACCAGCATTGTAATCGAATCCAGCTTCGGAATCAGCTTCTCCTCCGCTGTCCGTGCCCTGGACCGATGGTTTTGAATCCGTAAATGACCGTGCCTGTAGACGCCAATTTGCTGACTGGAATGCCAAGACTATGCATAAGGCGAAGCGGCATAATACTCACAGCAGAACCCGGATCCACTTGGATTCGGTTGACTTCGCTGGAGCCAATGTATCCGATAAAATATAGGGGCCGATCATGGTTCGAATTCTTCGTCTGCATATCTTCTTTGGTGAAGGTGATGCAGGGAAGGTTCTTGGCCGCTATATTGCATTGTTGAACTGACGGCTCTGGCTCCTCCGGTACTGGCTTGGTCCGAGCGAGGAATGCTTCAGAATCAGCTAAGGCTTCTCGTAAGGCTTCCCTAGTCTCCTTAGATAACCGCAGCAACTCATACAATGTTATCCGCGCTGGAATATTGGCTAATTGAGCCATGATATCGAAGACGCGCGGAGTTTTCAAGCTCTCTGGTTTGTCTCTTCCAATCGGGCGACTGAAGCGAGACTGCTTCGGGTTCTGAACTTCCTGGGGATCCTTCTCTTTCGGCTTATTCACTGGCTGTTTTCGAGCCTCTTCACCCGGTGTGGGACTCGTAATCACCCCCATTTCCGTGAGAGTTTTGGCCGGTCCCCATTTATTCACCCCCTGCTCACTAGGCGGTGGATAATTGTAGTGATACTCATTTCCGCTTCTAGTGGCGAAGACTTCTTGTTCTTCTTCGGAGAGCGGGAAAGTAGGAGCTTCATCACCATCCTCCTTGATCATACAACCCCACCAGATTGTCCATATGAACCGTTGAGCGGATAAGTAGAAGAATAGCGAGACTCTCCTCGTTACGGCTAGAGTTTGAAACTTGTGAGGCCATGAAAGACTTTTTCTTAAGAAAGATCAAAGGAATATCAGAAATTTTTTAGAGCAAAGGTTAGTAAAAGATCTATCCTAGCATCAAGAGACCATTTACAAGCTTTCAAGGAAGAGTATAGAGGGATTTCAAAGGACGCAGTGATTTTCGAAGCGACCAAGCCAGATCCACCTTGGAATCTGAAGTGGTTCACTCAAAACACGAAACGCCAACCTCCTTTAATGCTCCATATCCCAATACCTAAAAGTGGAAGATGCTCCATTATATCCATAACACTTCGTCTCCCAAAAAAATGGTTCAAATCTTGGATGACGTCAGCCATGAATAGCGGAGCTAACAATGGTGGCCAATGATGACAAGCCACGTCTCTAAGACAGAGACTTCTCAGTTTCTCATCCTCAGTAGGCCAGTGTTAATTAGAGCATATCTTATTTCTCTTGGAATTGACTGAAAGTCGACTCCAAATGAAAAGGGCCAACTGTTATTGTGTTCAATCACCCAAGATGCGGATATTTGGAAAATGATACAATAAGGGTCCTAGCAAAATAATTTCAACCCTTTGGCCAACTCCCACAATTATCTCTCGGCCTTAGGGGAAGGAGAACCCTAGTCAACTCTCAAGAGTTCTAGGCATTCAACTCCTTAGTCGATTTTCAAGCTCTTGGCTCGTTTTCAAGGTAAGCCCAAGGTACAACATATAGTCGAATCCTCCAGTGCAACTCGACCATCATGGCTAATTACGAGACCATGATACCTTATCAGGGATAAACCCAAGGCACAATCATAGAGGCCGCGGCCCCCACCGACTCATCAAGCCGACTCTCTGCTGTCGACACAAAAGACGACATTAGTCGGCACGAGAGATCCTGACCTCTCATCAAGTCAACACCTTTATATCGACTCGAGAGATAATTATTAGCTAAGACAAGATGACATTCCAACCAGTCGACAGGCCAACATTCTTAAGTCGACACAAAAGGCGGTATCGGTCGACCCTATCATCAATGACGACCCTACTTAGGGCATCCGACCACTCACTGGGAAATTCTAAGAGGCAACTAAAGAGACATTCCCTGCTACCAATTAAGTTAAGAATTCGGCCCTAATCCTAATCCTCTATCCCAGAGCATATGTCGACATCTCAGTCCACCTCGGACAAGTTTTATCTAGATTTTGGTCTGACTTGTCAGCTCAATCACTTCCCGGAAAATACGGAGATACCCTCTCCCATACCTAAATTGGCTTCCCCTCCAGTTGTCAGCCGACACCTGTTAAGCGAGGGATGATTCAGTATGCCCGCATCCTTCTGCCATGCAATCAATCACTTCTCGGAAAATGCAGAGACACCCTCTCCCTTGACCAAGTGACTTCCCCTTCAGTCGCCAGTCAACACGAGTAGTGCAAAGAATGACTCACCTTCCAGCTCATACTTTGTCACTACCATTTGCATGGCCAAAGTGACCAATCTGTCATGAGTCATCCTCTATATATACTAATGCTATTCACTATAGAAAGAGAGGGAGGTTTGCAATCTAAACTCTCCTCCTAACCTAAATCTCAGAGATCATCATCTCTAATGCACATAGCATAAGAACACATAGTTCTATTACTCCACTTAAGCTCAAGTTCATCAATTGACTTGATCGTCGGAGGTACCATGGGGCAACCGGTCCCTACCCTCTCACGGTTTCTTCTTGTCTGTGCAGCATGGACATCAAGCCCTCGTTCAAGAACCAGGCATAAAGTCAAAGAAGGGAGCGGGCCATCCATCATCCTTTATCACCCATTACTATCCTCTTCTGGATCATTCTATTGATATTGAGCATCAATAGTTTGGCGCCCACCGTGGGGCCGCTCTTCTTTTTCAAGAAGACATGCCAAGTTTCGATCAATGGTCTGATTCTACTAACCTTGAAGAACAACATTGGAGTCGCATCATGCAAGCTAAATGAAGTCAGAAGTTGCATCATTCAAGCTAAGGAGGTTTAGCTTTGGCTAAGAGGAACCAACATAGGTATTATCCTCAAAAGTCTCAGTAACTTATTTGGGGAATGTTTGCTAAGCACACCATCAATCAGATGGTAGAACGATCTTCAACCCCCCTAGAAAACCCTCCAGTAGAAGACCTACCATAAGGGTGGTTGTTTTTCTTGAAAAACAACCTTGACTTCTAATCGCCATCACAGAATAAATATGGCCGGAACATAGAATTTGATGAGGCCAAATATCACTGAAGCTCCAACAGCCAATAGCTCATATGAGCATAGGAGTAGTGATTAAGTCTGTGATAGGCACCTGGCACGATGAGGACTCTTCGAAGGAAACCCCATTATACCAGGGGTGAGATTGCGGGAAAAACTTAGGGCCTGTCAGCTGATTGTTCTCAGGAAGAATGATCTTGGCCCTTCAACCGACGCCTTCCCCACTAAAGTTGCCTAAGCTCTAGTGGTCGAAGCATGTGACCCGCATGATCCCCATAAGTGAGAATTCTCCATTCACAGTATGGTCCAGTCCCTAGTACTCCCGAAGCTCCTTCAAGTAAACCACAATGGTTTGTTATTTTCAGGGAGTACAACAATGGCTAGTGGATTTTCTCTCCAAGAGAGTTTTCACCACAAAAGGTACCTAGTAGCTTCTGGTCGTGCCCCCAACCCTTGTGAACCCGACCCAGAGAACGCTATTCAACATGATTCATTGCATTTGGACAGTTCCTTTTGCCAAAAGCCGACATGCCAACCATCTGCCTTCAAGGCCTTACTGAAGATTCAGATTCAAAAGGAACCTTGGTTAATGAGATGGCAAAAAGAGTTTCGACTCATCTTCGTTTATCAACAAGTTGATGAGATGGCAAATAGAGGCTCGCAATCTAAACTCTCATCCTGACCTAAATCTCAGAGATCATCATCTCTAATGCATATAGCATAAGAACACATAGTTCTATTACTCCACTCAAGCTCAAGTTCATCAACTGACTTGATCGTCGGAGGTACCACGGGGGAACCGGTCCCCGCCCTCTCACGATTTCTTCTTGCCTGTGCAGCATGGACATCACGCACTGGTTCAAGAATCAGGCATAAAGTCGAAGAAGGGAACGGGCCCTCCATCATCATTTATCATCCCGTAACCATCCTCTTCTGGATTATTCTGTTGATATTGAGCATCAACACTATTTATTGGCATCATAAGTTTATTACCGTTTTAGGTGACCAAGCGATATGCGCCATTCGAGTAAACTATTTCTGCTACAAACGGTCCTTCGTATTTAGGTTGAAATTTTCCTTTCTTCTTAGAATTGAGAATCATCGGTCGTTGAACAGCAAGGACCACAAGTCTCCTTCCATAAAGCTCAACTGTCAGACTTTCTTATCGAAAGCCCTAGAGATTCTGGCTTGATAAAATTGAATTTGCTGCTGAGCTTCTAAGTTCTTTTCATCTAACATCTCGAGTTCTTAAGATGTTTTTTATGTTGTTCATCGGTCGTCATCCCTATTGCGAGAGCAATACGCAGGGATGAGATTTGAATCTCTAACGGGAGGACGGCTTCACACCCATATACCAGAGAATACGAGGTTGCATCAGTAGGCGTGCGGACTGTAGTGCGATAGGCCCAGAGAGCTTCACCAAGTTTGTCATCCCAGTCTCGTTTGTTAGTTCTCATGAGCTTTGATAAAATCTTTATAATTGTCTTGTTGAAGGCCTCAACCAATCCATTTTGCAGTAGGATTGTATGCCGTTGAAGAGACATCTTCAATTCTGAACTTCTCACAAAATTTGATGAAAGTGTTCTTGACAAACTGAGTGCCATTATCATGCACGATTCGCCTCGGAACAACATATCAATAGATAATGTGGTGTTTGATAATTGTGACAACATTACTCGTCTTCACTTCTTTTAGAGGAATCGCTTCGGTCTACTTGGAGAAGTAATAAGTAATCGTCAGGATGAAGTGGTCACCTTTAACCGATGGTGGGAAAACAGGACCGATAATGTCCATTCCCCTTGTCTCAAATGGACATGAAGTAGTCGAAGAGTGTAAATGTTCCGGGGGCTAGTGCATATAATTTGCATGTACTTGACACACATGGCACCGCCTAGCGTAGTCAATTGCGTCATTGACCATGGTTGGCTAATGATATCACATTCTTCTGAGTCAATCGTAGAGTTTGAGACCGGGTTGGTGCACACCGCAGGTTCCGTCTTGCACTTCCTTAAGAGCTTCCTCCGCCTCTTTGGTTGAAAGACATCGGAGTAGCAGACAGTTGTATGCGTAATGATACAGCGTCTATTTTGTCGTATTATAATAAAATCTTTGTGCCCTTCGTCGGACCGAGTCTCTTTCTTTTATGTCTGCTGGTAAAATAGCATACAAGACATAATCAATAATAGGGAAACGTCAGTCTCGGGGTTCAAGTTAAATTCTGGTCGCGTGCGCTTCTTTGGCATCTAAGGCGCACTCTCATATGAAGAGTTAGGGAGTTCTCACAGTGACCAATTGTTCCATTTTGGGAGGTTGTGCCAGAGATACTGCTAATGTTGCCACTGCATCTGCATATGCATTTTGGAGACGTGGGATGTACTTGTAAAAAATCCTTCAAACGAGTCTGCCATCTCGACGACCACCTTGTGGTATGGAATCAGGCTCTGGTTTCTAACTTTGTACTGTCCACGCATTTGGTTAATTATTAGTTGAGAATCACCAAAAGCTTCGAGATGCTCGATCCCCAACACTTTGGCGAAACTGGGTCCAATGAGCAGTGCGTTATACTCGGCTATATTGATGGAGCATTTCCCAATTAATGAGTAGGCTCAGGGTATCACATGCCTCTCTGGGAAAACTAGGACAACTTTGAGTCCCGTAGAGATTTTAGAATTACCAGGAGCATTCGCCACATTGGTCGCTCGAGAAGCACCGTCGAAGTACAATTTCCACATTTGATGATGTAAGGTAGTGTTGACTTCGTGGGTTTCATCTGGTAAATCTTCATATAATTCGGCTATATTCGTTGCATGGTTAGTCACCAGAAGATCACAAATCATTTGTCCTTTAACCGACTTCTATTGCTTGAGGTGTAGGTCGTATTGGGATAAGAGAAAGGCCCATTTTGCTAAACGTTAATTTATAGAGGATGGTTGCATTATGAATACTCGGACTGGGTTAACATTAGAGATGACGTAAATCGTCTGTCCAATGAGATAGTGCCACATCTTTTGGATGGCAAACACCAAAGCGAAGCATTCCTTCTAGACCATTGTGTACCGAGATTCGGCACCCACCAAAGTTTGACTTAGGTAATATATTGCCTGCTCGTGACCGTTGTTATCATCTTGTGTGTGTAAAGCACTTAACGAGTGGTCCATCGCCTTAATGTGTAAATCAAGAATGGTTTACCCGACTTCGGTGCTATGAGAACAGGAAGATTTGAGAGATATGCTTTGATATCTTCAAATGCCTTTTGACAGGCGTCGTTCCAGATAAAAGATACACCCTTCTTTGTGAGCTTTGAGAATAGTTGTCATTTTCCGGATAGGTTCAATATGAATTGCTGGATGTAAGCCAGTCGTCCTTGTAGTCCCATGAGTTATTTGAGGTTTCTCAGGGGTTGCAATTCATGTATCGCCTTCACTTTGTCAGGGTCAATATGGATGCCCTACGTGATGATGACGAATCCAAGGAATTTGACACTGGACATTACAAGGAAAGACTTGGTAGGGTTCATCTTTAATTGGTGACTCCACATGAGATCGAACATTGTCCTTAAGTCTTTAATATGGTCATCTTTGTTACAGCTTTTAACGTCCAAGTCATCAACGTAGCACTCGACGGTCTTCCAGAGGTGTTCTAGGAAAATCTTCATCATTGTTTGTCGGTACATGGCGCATGCGTGCTTCAAGCCGAAGGGCATGACTATGTAGCAAAAGATGCCCAGAGGCATTCTGAATGTGGTATGCTTTTTGTCATCTAGATACATCTTGATTTGATTATATCCTGAGAACTCATCCATAAAGGACATTCTCTCAAATCCACACGTGTTGTCAATGATGATATACGTAATAAGAAGAGAAAAGTCATCTTTCGCGCAGGCGGTGATCAGTTCTTTGAAATCGATGCAGATCCTAATTTTTTCATTCTTCTTTAGAACCGAAACAATGTTCGCAAGCCAATCAGGATGTTGTTCTTCCCGGATGACGCCTGAATCAATTAACTTTTTGACTTTTGTTTCGATTGCCTCCATAATCTACGAACAAAACCGTCTTTGCTGTTGCTTGACAGGTTTGAAATCCGATTTGATTTTGAGGCGGTGCATCGCCATGTTCGGATCAATTCCTGGCATGTCTTCGTAGTTCCAAGCGAAAACATCGATATACACCTTAATGAGAGCAACCAATTCTTCTTTCTCGGCTAGTGGAACCGATCACCATATTGGATATTTAGATGGTGGATCCATGGGTCTTTTCATGTTGGCAGTTGATCATCTTCCTCCATTGTGGTGGGATCGACTGTGGCCATGTTCGACATCATCCCTTTGAACATCTCTCCAATGCTGACGTCTGAGTCCCAATTTGAAGAATCAGATGAGTACCTATCTTTAATCGCTAACTGGTCAATGACTTCCCAACAGCATTAGTCTTCGGATGAAGAGACATAGCCTAGACCTCTTCTGTACGCGTAGTAATTATCAGGTTTCCCCTTTGGTACATAAGCAGCCTTAGTCGGAACTCGAGGACCTCGACCGAAGCAAAGTCCTTCCCCAAGTGTGAGATTGTATCCCTATTTTTCCATAAGGTTACGTGCTTTTAAAATGTATTTGGACAAGTAAGGACCAGTCTTTCCATCGTCACTATTATCCCTTGAAAAATGGTCAGGTAACGGAGACATCTCCCCTTTACCATAAATTATCTCCTTTTGACCCTTTTTCTTGGTAGGAATGACCAAGGTCGTCCCGAATTAGTCTTGTACGTGCTTCTTTATCATGCAAGACGAATAGAGTGGTATGTGTAAGTCGGTATCATCGTATAATCCCTTCATTATCTCATCAAGAGAAGACGAGTACTTTAAATCGTCATTTATTTTAGTTTTGACAAGTTGCCAATTACAACTTTCATCTGACGATTCTCCACCGTCAAGATTGATTACAAAGGATACAATGTCATTCAATACAAAACCGTCGTCGTAATCAAGCCTAGCTTCGGTACTTGGGCCGATGGATCAGTATTGGATTCAACACCGTAAAGAAGGGAGTCAGTAAAATAATTTTCTAACTCCTTAAACGGTTGCTTATCCACGACCACCGTTTTGACCTCACTATTAGCGTCTACATATTAGAGACACTGATGGAGGGTGGAGGGGACTATAGCATTACTATGGACCCAAAGTCGACCCAATAGTAAGTTATTGGAAGCCTCTGCGTCGATCACATAGCACGTGACTTTGGACTTCAAATCTCCAAGCTGACACTTCACTTGGATCTTACCCAATGGCCTCGACCCACTGGTATTGAATTCGTAGATAACAGTGCCTGTAGAAGCCAACTTGCCAGCGGGGATTTCATTATTGTACATTAGTCGGAGTGGCATGATGCTAACAGCGAAATCTAGATCGACTTGGATCCTGTTAACAACACTAGAGCTAATGTATCCGGTGAAATACAACAGTCTGTCATGCTTCGAATTCCTTACTTGCATGTCCTCCTTTGTGAAAGTGATGCACGGGAATTGTTTGGCCACGAGGTTGCAATGCTGAGCTGACGACTCCAGTTCTTCAAGCATCGGCTTGATCTGAGTGAGGAACACATCAGAATCGGCCAAGGCTTCGTGCAGAGCCTCCATGGTGTCTTTAGATAAACATAATAACTCGTATAGAGTTATCCTCGCTGGGATATTGGCCAATTGGGCCATAACATCGAAGCGGTATGGAACATTCGAATTTCTCGCTTTGTCTCTCCCAATCGGATGATTGAATTAAGACTGCTTCGGGTTCTGAACCTCTTGATGCTGGGGTTCTTTATCCTTCTGCTTAGCTACAGCCTCCTTTCGTTGAGGAGCTTCTTCAAAAGGTTTGGTAGTGGTTGTAACCACCCCCTGCTTAGCTGATTGATCGGCCACCTTGGGATAGTTAAACCGATACTCGTTCCCACTTCTAGTGGCAAAGGTCGGTTCTCCACTAGTAGCAAAAGCTTCATGCTCATCATCAAAAAGTAGGAAGGTGGGGATCTTTTCGTCATTTTCCTCTGGAATCATTGTGGTAGCACAACAAGATTTTCCTTTGCCCTTGGATTTGTATTTCTTCTTGGAAGAAGACCCTGTCCATTGTTAATCTTTAAGTAGATCAGGATGAACCCAAAGAATTTCTCCGTTCGAGGCCGTGTGTGGTACTAGGCATTTCTGGTGTTCCCTGTGAGGATCTTTATTGACAGTCTTCATCTTTACTTTCGTTACGGGTTCTGGCTGAAACCACGTGAGTGGGACATACCCGAAGCTAATGTTCACTGCATTTGCACCCACCTTCTTTTCCTTGGGTTTCTTTATGATGATAATCCTAACATCAATCAAGGCTTGAATCTTGTCTTTGATGGCATAACATGTCTTAGTGGGATGATGAACCGCCCTGTGGAATGCGCAGTGTCGTGGATCTATAGTCTTCTTGGCTCCCTCGTAATCGGTGATTGGGGGTAGCTTGATCTTATTGTTCTCCAACAGGTACTTGAAGATACCGGGGACCTCATCTTCCTTGAAGGAGTATTCCTTCGGGGATTTTGGCTCAGAATCCTTCCGTTGCCTTTGAGGTCATTGCTACCACTGAGGTGATTGCTGCTTTGGCGCTTGTTGTTATGGCTGTTGTTGATGTTGCGATTGTAGCTGGAAGGTCTGGTTAGCATCCACTGCATTTGCTTACACCTTCCCTTTACCACGAGGGACAAAATTCTGCTTTGGGCAATAGCCGTTGGTTGACCTCTTTCAGCCTTCTTCTTTTTAAGGAAGCGTTCGGCTTGCTCCCCGCGCACCTTTAACTCTTTCTAAGTCTTAGATGGTGCTATGCCCATAGCTTCCAGCACGTCCAAAAAAAGATTGTTGTGACATGTTTGGAGGATGAATTCCTCCGTGACCGGATCTCGGCAGTTCATTGCCTTATTTCGAAAGCGCTTGACGAAGTTCTCGACAGATTCTCCATCCTTTTGCTTCTCATCAAATAGTGTTCCGATTGACACTTCAATATCGTTATCAAAGAAGTTGGTGAGAAACATGCTCGCCATGTCGTCCCAGTTGTTGATACTTCCTATCTTGATATGGCGGTACTAATTGAAGGCAGCTCCGCATAAGGTGCAGACGAATGACTGGACCATCAAGGGTTCGCTGTCGGAGATCAATCCCAGGTGAGACTTAAAGTAAATCAAGTGCTGAGTGGGCGAACCTCTTCCGTCGAACGGCGTGAAGTTGATTAAGTTGAACTTCGCCAGATACGGAATCAACTCCAACTCTCTCGAATAAGGACATAGGATGTCTGTCTTCTTTACCTCTTGAACAGACATCAAAGCATTGATCTTGCTCTCAAGGTCTTTCATCTTCACATCTTTGCCTGCATCTCTGTTTTGGCAATTTTGAGGAGGAACAATGGGACCACCACCAGTGTTGGTGTTGTTGATGGGACCACCCCCAGCATCTTTGTCGTCGGGAGGGGTATCAGCATTAATATTTTTTTCAAATTCAAAATCGCTATCTACCTGATTGGTAGTGTTGCAACGACTGGATTCACCACGCTGATTTGATGATAACTCTTGGAGTTGTAGGGCATATAAATCCTTGACTCGTTGTACAGTCATTTCCATCTCGATTTTAAAATCTTCCTTCTATTTGGCTAAGGCCTCTTGAAGGAGTTGAACCATCTACTCAGTAGTGATCATGAACGATTCTTGATTTTGTTCCGCACTAGATATTGTATTGACTGAAATGATTGTAGAGTTTGCATCAGATCCTTCATTATCTGAGGAATGCCCTCTCCTCGGTCTAGGTCTGATAGCCCCAGATCGCAGCCAAGTGAGATGCTGAGATGCCCCAAGCAAAGGATCAAAACTAGAATGTCGGGTTGACTTCCCCTTGTCGGTCATGTTGATAGTGACCTCCGGGAATTCATCAGCTTGACTAGTAGATCTTCTTTTGCGGAAGTGACTTGGTTTGGGTTTGGACACTTCAGTGGAGATTCATTCGAATACTGAGACCCTCCATGGAGCGGTCTTGGCGCAGCTACATTCTGATAATACTGTCCTAATTAAACTATCACAAGAACAGCGAGAGTCCGATCGTGGAGTACTTCTCTTTGGAGATCTGTTTGTACACCTAGTCCGATAGTACAACTCATCAGCGTTGTGGCCGAAGCAACCTATCGGCTGTTTACTTAAAATTTTAGGTATAACTTCGTCTTCTATCGGACACATTTTCTTCTAAATAGGTAACGCCTTGCTAGGGTTTGCAAGAGTCATGCGTTTGGAATCACACCCTTGTGAGGGTAAAGCCCTAACGGGCTCCTGATTCTTGACACACACACCCAAGCACCCAGGAATCAATTTGTTAGGAGGGTGCGTACGACCCCCAGTCTGAATAGTTGCTTGAGAATTATTCTGTGGACCCAAACATTCCTTAATAGGAGTTTTGCCTCGATCTTCGTGTAGAGGACCAGTGCGATCCTTCAACGGAATCCTGAATTTGGACAGATGCACGCTGTCGTAGGGCTTCACCAGAGGTACGGGAGCAAGAGGAGTAGGATCAGAGGTTGATGGAGGCTGGGAGGTAGCCTTGGAGCTAGAATTCAGTGAGAGACATGACTGGTGTCTCTCCTCAAATGGAGGCGTCTTGGTTGTTTTCGATGCCGTTTTTTGCGTTGTTTTGGCCTTTGGAACCCAAACTTGCCTGAATTTTGGTGATTCTTTGACCACCTCTTACTTTTGCAGCTCTTGTACCTTTTGCACAAGGATTCGTGCATGCGTAAGAAGTGTACCGCGCTTCTAGATGTGCTCCTTAAGAGTAGAACAGGTTCGTTTAACATGAACCCATTTGTTAGTCAGCGGTTGGGAGGAGAAACCCATTGCTTGCTGTGGCGACGGCTTAGTCGTTTGGCGCATTCTAAATTCTAAGTGCGCTTGTTAGCAGAGTTCGTCTACCTATTCCAGAGCTTTAGCGAATTGTCAGGTTAGACGTTGACGCTGCCTCTGACGAGCCCTCTTCGTCAGAATTGGTGCGTCATCAACGGGCAACTCCTTGACTTTTGAAGAGTTGTTACGAGCGTTAGATCTGGCTTCCTTGGATGCCAGAGAGGAGTCATCAACAGCAATTGGGTAAAGATCATCATTCTGGGTCTTCAGATCCGACGACCAATGAACCTTCTTCAAAGAAGTGGTCTTTCTGCACTTGCAAGGAGAGGAAGATCTGGAGGAGGAGGAGGAGATATACTCCTCAAACTTCTGCTGGTTGAACTCATATTCGACCTCTTCATCCATAGGGATCTTGATCATCGGTTGTGGCACGATAGTCTCGACAACGAGGCTATTGGCTCCTACTGTGGTCGCCAGCGTGTTCACATCGAAAGTTAATTTCTTTGAGGAATTAATTACAACTTCAGGCATTTACAACATATTCAAAAGAGGAGTCTTATAAAAAGATCTCTCTACACAAAGAAAATTAAAAAATTACGACTTTCTAGAAACGTAGAGAGATCATTTATCGGTCTTCTACTTGCACAGGATCTTTGTCAGTGTCAGGGTTTATCCGTAGACCACCAAATGATCAGATATGATTGATTTCGTTGCCTCGTGAAGGAGACAAGAAATAGAAGTGAATATCTCAGCAACGGTGAGATAAACACTCTTTTTCGAGATCACAGCAATGGTGCGATTTTAAGGGAAGCGGATGAACGCTGAAGAGGTGCAGATCTCTCGAACTCTTCCTCTTTTATTGAAGGACTCACCAAGAACTCGCTTCCTCCTTGCTGAAATTCGTGCTCCTATGCTGTTCAAAATAACAGGGCTTCGCTGACAGCTCCAAATTCCCAATCCATGTTAATGCCCTAGGGATGTATTTATAGGCTTCAGAAGCTCTATTTTCGGATAAGAACGAATGATTTGATCTTATCCTTAGTTATAACCACTTAACATTCAAATCAGTTAGATAGGTTATAGAATCAAGATATCCCGAAAATCTTATCGAAAACAGGTTTCCGGGTGGTTAACGGGCGAAAAATAGCATTTCTGGGCGTGAGACACCATCGGTGTCTCGCACCTGGGCCGAGACACCAGTGGTGTCTTGGCCATTGACCGAGACACCGTTTGGCGTGTTTTGCCTCTAATTCTCCTGTCCGATCTCGGAATGACGTGATTTAAAATGTGTTGGAAATCCGGAGAAGAGACCTACAACCTCCTATGGACAAAACACATATGGAGTGAGAAAGACATGAGTGGCACTCCGTATTTTGTGGGTGAAACCTAACTCCCGATCAAGTCATTTCTTCATTATTTCGCCGTCCCGTTGATTCATATGCTATGCCAACTCACTTCATTCTCTCGTTAGCTTCCGTACGATATCAGATAATCCTTCTCGACTTGGATAATGATGTTTATCACATTCTCTCTGTCTCGAGCTGTGTGCCAGAATCTATAGGCAATTTTTGACGCCTACATTCACGAGATTTCATTTGACTCTTGTGTTGAGACATATTACATTTGTTCCAGATTCAAAGTTCTTTTATTCTATTTTAGTTGGACCCTTATGATGGTTATTTATACACTTCTTCTGTGTTTATCTTGCTCATTGTACTACTTCACTATTCTTTACATGTTTTCTACCTACACCTGTTTGTTGATTCCACTAGAGATATAGTAACTATGATGGTGAAACATGTTGTTACACGGTGTTAGTGCATGGCAGGTTTGACATCCTTAGATTCACCTTGGACTGCAGCCTTGTGTGAACCCAGTGGCGTCACATATGCTTAATGGTATTTGTTCATCCATTTCTAACAAACTTGATCATTTTGATAGTGCTTAAACTTTATGGAAACATATAGAAGCATATCACGATAACTTGGTGGAGATCCAACGGATTCTGACGAATTCAACTTCAAGTGAGATTAGAGCATCATGCACACGGCCACTAGGCGATTGCCCTAGTGAGGTATGCGAGTCTGATTCAGAAAATGAATTATCTATAAATGAACTAGCTTATGCTTATGAACGATTAATGTATGCCTACAACAAATTGCATCATAATTTTATTGATATAAAAAGCAAGCATGTAAATTTGAAATCTGTTCATGAATCGCTACCATCTAAATTTGATACTATTGCTAAAGAAAATGTGATCCTCAAAGAAAACAATTGAAAAATAAAATTGGATCATATTGCCTTGACATCTAATAGTGTATCTCATGAGAAAAATGATGCCATAAAAGAAGTAGAAACTATTAAAAATGAATTAAATTTTTTTAAGAATGATCATGTTTGTTCTACTTCTCTTGTTAATGCTAGTTTGCCAAATGATAAGTTGAATAAAATGAGAAACCAAATTTCTTCTTTAGAGTCAACTTTATCAACATGCATTAACAATCATAAGAAGCTTGTGAGTATGTGTGCTAAGTCTAGTGCAAATAAATTTAAACTATCTATTCACCATGCACACATATATAACAAAGTTTATAAGTTCTCTATTTGCGGTCGTAAAGGCCATTTAGCTAAATTTTGCTATGATGCACATAAACTCTCTAAAATCAATAATATTGCTTTATGGGCATCTCACAAAGTTTCTAATTCTCAAACACACACACATGCACCCAATGTTGATCACAAGCATGTAAATATGTTTAAGTGTGATTATTGTGGTAGGTTTGGCCATTTGGCAAAGTTTTGTTTTGATTTGAAAAAAAAATTCAAATTTACAAAATGTGTCAAAAAGACCACAATTATTTAAAATTTTTTCTCGTGCACATTTATATGGTCATCAAAATCAAATGCATTCATTTCATTGCACGTATTGCAATAGAATTGGTCATTTGCGTGAATATTGCTATGACCATACCTGTGCACAAAATGCACTCAAATGAGATCATAACCATAGGACTTTGAGATTTAATGATAGGGGTTATATACCTAAATTTTTGGCACAAAAAATGTTTGGGTGCCAAAACAAGTTTGATTTTGTTCATTTTTTATTTTATTTTTTTTTTTAGCTTTGATTTGTTGATTTTGGTTTCATGTTTTTACAAAAATAAAAATTGATTAAATTCCTTTAAAAATTAAACTACATATGTTTTTATTTAATATTTAAAAGAAGATATTTTCAGATATGTATATTCATTGTTGGACAAAATAAAAATAGATTTTTATGATTTTTAAAGCCCTAGTTCACATTATTTATTAGTCTGAGTTTCATGTCATCAGTCGAGTGATTTCTCAAATTAGTCGACCGATATCTACCTTAAGTCAATCGAGAATGCATCCGTCAACTAACGAGCTCGCAGATTTGAGGTTCAAAATGGATTTTTGTCTTCAAACCCGACCCGTTTTAACCATTTTTTGATCCTAGTATTGTTGTTATGGAAGAAGAGTCTTGGTTGGTCCTTTTTATCATATATATATATATATATATATTATATATATATATATATATATTAATATATATATTATATATGATATATATATTATTATATATATAATTTATATATACTATATATATATATATATATTATATGATCTATATAGGGAAAATTGAATCTAAGGTGCACCCTAGCTCCCACCTAAAGGAGCGGCTAAAATCACATCATTCTAAATTTTTTTTTGCTATCCGCCCTCCGCTTTAAACTTGATACTACACGTTTAACTCAAAACACACTAATTTTGGCGTGAACCGCATCGTGTTTGACCATTCGTTGAGTCTCATGCCAAAAAGTTCTATTCATTCGAAACGCGTTGAAAATTGCCAGCGGAGTGATGAAGGGTTCAAAACACGATGGGTTGCCCCCAAAATTGGTGTGTATTAGGTTTAAGAAAGCATAGATCAGTTTAACGGAGCGGATCGCAAACATTGGAATGATGTGATTTGGCCGGCGCCTTAGGTGGGATCTAGGGTGCCCCTTAAGATTAACTTTTCGCTATATACTATATATATATATATATATACTATATGATATATATAGGGAAAAAGTGAACTAAGGTGAACCTCTAGGCTCCCAACTAATGGAGCGGCGCTAGAATCCACATCATTTCCTAATTTTTTTTGCTTATCGCGCTCCGTGAATCGTTGGATTCTAAATAGCATTCTTAAAACCAACACACACAAATTTTAGGTGAACCGTTGTGTTTTGACCATTTCGTTGACCCGTGTAAAAAGTTCTATTCATTCGACATTAAAATTGCGCGAGTGGATCTAGGGTCACAAACACGACGGGTTCACCCGCAAAATTGTTTGTTTGGGTTAAGAACGTGTAGATGCAATTTTTTTTTTTTTTTTATTTTTATTTCAATTTTAATTGTTCACCGGAACGAAATCGTAAAAAATTTAGGAAATTGATGTGATTCTAGGCGCGGTCCTTGGTAGGAGCCTAGGGTGTCAGCCTAGAATTAAGTTTTCCCATATATATAGTATATATATATAAATAATAATATATATATATATATATACTATATAGTATATATATATATATATATATATATATATATATTCACCCAACGGTAATCCTATCCCAACAGCTTAGTCGACCAGAACCCTGTTCGCGGGAAAAATCGTGTCTTTCTTCATTGATTCCATTGCACTCTTAAATAACAACTTTTTGAGTTACAAAGATCCGGTCTTTTTATAAGATCCGGTTACAACAAGATCAAAAAAGGAAATAAAAATTACAACTTTTCTCTTTTGTCGAACAAATCGCGAGCTCCTGTTTTGCGGTCGCTCGCTTTGTGGGTTCTTTGCCTGCGCCGGGGTTTATCCGTGGACCACCGCGAGATCTAGATCCGGTCGGATCTATGCAGTACGACGGGTATTATTTCGCCAAGGAAATAATAGCCGAGGGTACTATTTCGCTAAGGAAATAGTAGCCTTTGATTCTCGGGATCAAAGACCAAGTGTTGATCCGGAGTACGCCTGCGTAAATCTGAGATCCGGTCCTCTCGAACTCTTGCCTTATTTGGCGTTAACGATCGCCGAGCACCAGATCTGGAAGAACAAGTCCTCGAAGTCCCAAAGCTTGGATCTTTTTTAGATCTGAGTCTTCAATCCAGCAGAGCTTCGTCTCCAAAAATTCCAACCTTTGAACAAATGAACCACCCCTCCTATTTATAGCCTCTCTTCACTGTGCCCGGGCACAGAACTGGGCCGGCACACCGAGCCACCTCAAGGTGGCTCGGCCTTGGCCGAGCCACCCTGAGGTGGCTCGGCTTTGGCCGAGCCACCCATAGGTGGCTCGGTTGAATCGTTGACCTGATTTGGCAGTAAATCCGATTCCTGATTTGGTAGTAAATCCGATTCTGAGTTCGAGTCCGAAACTGATCTTGATTCGATCGTGATTCGTCCGAGTCTGTCCTTGGTTGGATGACTCTTCGAACCCTTGGCTTGATTCCGCACGCGAGTGGATTTATTCCGTTGTTTGCGTGCGATTCATTAGCTTCGTAGCCTCGTTAATCCGCTTCGTCGCGTATCGCTTGGCTTCGACGTTGTAGACTAACAATCGTGTCTGCATACGTTGCCCGATGGTCGGTTCGTTGAATCGGCGTTGTCGAGCTGTGTTAAGGGATCTATAAGCAATTTTATACGCCTACAAACCCTAGTTTTCTGCCTCTGAGTCCGTCAGTCGACCGAGGATCTTTCAGTCGTCCAAAGTCCGCCCCAGTCGACCGTCGAGCTTCTGTCGAGAGTTTTGTTGCTACCAAGCTTGGTCTTCTTCTAATCATTTTCCAGTGCTCAGTATAACTCCCTCTCACTCTCTTTCTTTCGTTTATCTAGGGTTTATTATCTAGGTTTATCATCTAGATCTATTACCTAAGGTTTGTTAATCTAAGATTGTTTCTTATCTAAAATCGTTTAAGATCTTTTTTATTTGTTTAATCATGTCTCGATCTCATCCCAAACGAGTTAGATCTAGTAGATCCGATCTCGTTCCCGCTTCCGCTCCTGTTCCAGCTCCCACGCCTAAATTTGCTAATTATGAACGATATCTTCGTAATCCATCTTTAATTAGCAAATTTCGTACTTTTTGTCAATTCAAAATCTTTCCTGGGAGATCTGTTAAGTTTGAACATTTTGCTCATTTTCAGTTGCATACATATTTTAATGATGCTAGACTACATGATTTAATCACTCACAATAATCGTCTTCCATATTATCCAAATCTTGTACGTCTATTTTATACAAATTTGTAACTAACTGAAGTAGATACCCCTTTCATTACCTCTCTTGTAAAAAATCGTCATATTATTTTCACCGCCCATCAATTAGCTGAGATTCTTGATATTCCTTTTGGGGATATGGTCCTGAAGGATGTAGATTATACTGATGAAAATGTTGATTCTCTTATCCTGCTTCCAAGAAAACATTTTCCTCTTTCTAATAGCTCAGTCTCTCTCCTCTTGGGAGAATCATTGCTCGTATCATTTCTTACAATATAATTCCCAAGACTGGGCATTATGATCGTTTCTCTCAAGAGTTTACTAGTGCGGTTTATGCCATCTTAGGAAATATTGATGTAAAATGGAGCAATGTTATTTTTGATGCCATGGAAACAAGCCACACGAGATTTCTTCCTTTTGGAGCCTTACTAAGATTTTCATCATTTTACAGTGGATCTATCCGATGAGGCCCCCATTCATATGCGTGATCTCTTTGATACCCTTAGCCTCTCTAGGATGAATCTCCCTGTTACACTATAGTAGATGGAAAATCCTGATGATCATGTAGATCCTTTCATAGATGAACCCTCATCTCTTCCATCTAGTTCTAGGGCTCATCCTCGTCCTCGTCCTTCTTGTGCATCATCTTCCATTCCTTCATGTGCTCCGGATGATTTGGTCCACCGGTTGAATAGTTTAGAGGAGAGAGTGTTTGCTCGCCTAGATCATATTGAGATAGAGCTAAAAATTAGTATGGCGAGTTGTTGAGGAGGCAAGATGAGAGTTCTGCTAGAGTCGAGAGTAGGCTTGATGAGATTTTGAGGATCCAGCACCAGTTCATGGATATGCACATGCATCATCCTCCTTCGGGTCCCGGGCCATCCAGTTCTTGAAGACAAATTTTCTCATTTAGTTTTGTAATTTTAAATATGTATTTGAACTATGTGTTTGTCTTTTTAGCTTATTTGGTTTGCAACTTTTGTTTGGTTTGAACTATTTATTTTGGTTTTTTGGTATGAACAATGAGTTTGTGAGATCATTTTAAACACTCTTATGATAATATGCATTTGTTTGAGCTCATGGATCATCCTAATTGTGCTTTATAATGTAGTTTTTGTGTGGTTAATTATTCATGTTTTTCTCGCATAATTTTTATGCATATATTCTTTTGTGATGAAAATCTGTGTAAAAATTGCCCTTATTATCATTGTACATATATTATATGGATTTTCGATAATAATTTATCATTAATATCATATTAAATTAGCAATAACCCTATTTACCCCTCCTCCCTCTAGGGAACTTTTAAAGATACCTAGAGCCCTAGCTGAAACCAGGACATGCACAGGGCCATAAATGTGAAAGGCTAAGGCAAATACAAAGGCAAGTGTGGTTCAAAATAAAAACTACCGCAGATGAGTTTGATCTTGTGTGATCGCTATATTTTAGACATGTGCTGGTTCAAGTTTCTGTGACACCATGCATTTATCTTTTATTTAGTTGGTCTAAGGGGGATTCAAGTCCTTTAGATTTCTACCTTATGCACAACGATTAAAACAACGACATCATTACATGACACTAGTTTAGAAACTTGTGGGGGGTTATTGGATATTTTTGGTCAAAACTGCTTTCCAAAAATGAGTTTTCAAACTAGCATAACGGAAAGTTAAAGTTTTGATATCTCAAAGGCCCTATGTTCGAGGCTTGCTAATGGCAAGCCGAAAATTATTTTTATTTAATTAATCTCTCATAAATTCTAGTGGGTCGTGGGCACGTGGGCTCATGAGCTCGTAAGTCGTGGGCCAATAAGCTGGGGATCAGGGCTAATCAGGTTGAGGCGCTAAGTGGTGCTTTGTTAGGCGCACTTTGCATGAGGGTGTAACCATCGTGTTAACAAGAGGGAACGCGACCCTCGCATTCGCGTGAGGCTGGACACTACCCTCGTGTTGTGCAGGATCACGACCCTCGCGTTCAGACGTTACTACATGCAGCAGTTACAACATTTATGTTATTTTTTGTTACAAATATAATTCTCATAATTGTCATTATGTTTGTAGCGGTCAAATTAAATATGGGTGACCTTTGAGCTGGTCTTAGAGGCCTATATATAGTGCCTCTTGGGGAGCTCTTGGATACAAGAGATAAAAAAGAGATACGAAAAACACACAAGTGTTTTGTGCTGTTGTGATGCTGCTGCAGAGTCTGAAAGGGTGAAAGCTTTAGTGTATGCCCGGAGGAACATAGCTCTAAACCGAAAGGTATTTTTTACAGATAGAAAGATCTTTGCCTGAACCGAAATATTATTGAAGTGAAAGGTTTTAACAGATCAATGAGATCTCTGCCTAAACCGAAAGGTTATTGAACTATAAGATTTTAACAGATCGAAGAGATATTTGCCTTGACCGAAAGGTCTTAGATCTAGGAGATATTAACAGTACTGGGTTGGTGCACACCAGAGTACTTTACTGTTGTTCCTGAAAGCATTTTGGCCTTAGGATCCTTGCACCGGAGTAGGTCAAATATTGCTTTAAACACAGCGTTTCATAAACGCACAGCAGCTAAACTTGAAAAAAGTTTTAAATTACAGCATTTCAGTTCTCACTGTTTTATTACAGATTTAGCCATAGACACTAACAAATATTAAATGCAAAGATATTAGCCACTTCTTTCTTCTTCTGATGTCTAATGTACTACTTGCTTCTCTTAAAAGTTTCATGACCTCATTTTATTTGGGAAATGTATTAATCACTTTTATTATCATCCAATTTTACTCTTTTATAGAACTGGAGCTCTTTTATATGCGAAGCCATCTTTATCTGTTAGTGAGTAAAAAAATGGCTGTTA
>NC_033798.1:37846243-37853895 GCF_001876935.1 Asparagus officinalis | reverse complement strand
CCTAGTCAACTCAAAACCTTTTCTTACATCACTTGACTGTTTAATATTGGAGAATCTCCAAGGGCCCCCTCCTTAAATGCATAGCACAATCAATCAGTAAACGTTATGAAACATCTGCATCTTTGATCTTTTTAAAGATGAAAGATCTAATTAATATTTGTCTACTTTACTATTCCATTGCTAATTATAAATTCTTGGTACCAAACATCAATAGCTGTGCCAAGATGTTTTCGATGTTTTAGTATTTTAATTTAATTGTGAGTGAAAATAATATTTGTAATTTTTCATACGTACGTCTGCATGCCTAATGTTTTCATTTGAGATTACAGGCAAAATTAGAGTTGGCATTGACATGTGTACTCTGTCAACTAGTATAGCTAGTTATAGGTGATGTAAGGCAATGTCTTAGCAAACCAAATAAAGAGGTATGTCTTTTAACTTTTATCTACATGATGAACTGAAGTTTAAATCATCATGAGTACCTGTTTTACTACACTATGATGTATATTTTATTGCTCATACAAGGCACTGGAGACACACTTGACAGTTGGTTACATGATTACAAGAATTTATGCATGATAGCACTTGCTAATTTTAATATATATATGTGAAATATTAGATTATTCAAATTATCAAAATAATGGTGACCTGCCAAAGAGAGGAAGCAGATGATATAAAAAAATGGCGAGGCAAGTTTGAGAAGGTCTCACTTGTAGACAACCAACTTGCAGCCGTCCTATGCCCCAGATATAACTTTTACCTCTAGCATCATCATTAATTTGATAATTGTGGATAAGTGAAATTATTGATAATTGTGCATAATATTGAAGTATAGTTTGTAAATCTTAATATGGTTATGCATATGACAATATCTTCTCATATGAAACATTAATTGTGGTTCAATGACATGTATAAGTTGGAAAAAAATTGACATCTTTCAAGATAAAATTGTGGTTCAATGACATGCATATGACAATATCTTCTCATATGAAACATTTCCTTTGATGACTCTACAATCTTTTAGTGTCTGTTGCAGATACATTTAATTTCTTTCACGTGTGGAGTTTTACATAAATGAGTCTTCATGATTGCATCGTAAAATCTCTAAAAGAGAATGTGATATAAAAAAGGTTGTGAAACCATATATGGCTCTGGATTTATTAAAGTCCAATTTAACAAAGGGTATTACTAGGAGTATATAATTGTAGAGTCATCAAAGGAAATGACGTTAAATCTATAATAGAGGTCACTGATGACGGGAACCTAACCTTCTGATTAGCAAGCTGTTCCTATGAAGAAGGTTCAATGTGCTACAAACAAGTTGGACTAGTGATTGTGGAGCACTGATTGTGGAGTTATACGCCTGTGTAGCATTGGACACATTTATGACTTACACCATATTAGGTACTTTGTCATTCCTATGGTGACAGTGCTCTTATGATGTGACTGGGTAGGATGAGTTTTACCTTAATAAGTCTAATATATGATCTGTAAGGGGTATATATTTAGTTGCAGTACCCCTTGAGGACTTATCTACGTGAGAGGAACCATGAAGGCCACTATTAGGGGACATGGGGCTGATCCCTAGTAACTCTCATGAGATGGTTTTGTGAGCATGGTCATTAACACTCCAACCCGCTCACTCATTAAATGGGTATATATTGTGTGTGCTTTTGTCTTATAACTGGTAAATGGGCGTAATTCAACATCTAATCCATTATATCCCTCAGGTTAAGACAAAAATCAATAGCAAAGGTTCAAAACCGAAATCTACCTTCGCTGAATCCGCAATATCAAGCTGCTCAACATTCTTCTCTTTATTGATTTATTTTGTCTTTCTTAAAATTCCCCTCTTTTCCTCCTTGAAACTCAAACTTTTTTTTTTTTTTGGGGGGGGGCCGCGGGGTGCGACTGTTGGAAAACCTTGATTAGGGAAAGGTTGATTTTCTCACATCTCCTTATTTTAATTTTATTGTGGATATCTAATGCGTTTCAAATCGTATCCGAATCCAAAAAGAATTATTTATTTTTCTTAAGTATTCTTTTGTACTTAAATCTAAAAACTAGGTCACGTATTCTATTTTCTCTCCTTTTGTTTCTCCTAGAAAATAGAACCTCTCCCTCTCTTGCTAACAACTTTGATCGTGAATGACGTTCTCAACCTCTACAAATATCATTCTTCAAGAAAACTCGAATACATATGAAGGGGAAAAAAAATCAAGAAAACAACCTCTCCATGTCTCTCACAAAGATTTTTTTCTCTCTTTTTATTTTATATCGATATTTTTCGTCGGGTAAGCATTCACTGAGCAAAAGACTTGAGATTCACAGTAACCTCAAGTGCTGGCTACCTCATGGGACTTTTACTGCTTGTTCGCAGTTGCGTTTATCTATCACTGTCCCCCCTCCCCTACAAGACAACAATTTTAATTCTTATTTTATTTTGATTATTTCTTTTTTGGTTTAGGGTTTATGATTTTGATAGAATACCCAATAAGACTCACCCGTGCAATCACGGCCAAAATGCTTGTATATGGAAAAGCTATTGAGTATGTTCTTCCCACTTATTCAAGCATAGATAGTTATGAGAAAATTACATTGAGCAACCGTGATGTACTTTAACGCTCATATTGGCGAGTGGATAAATATTTTCGTTGACTAAAAAAAAAAAGATAGTTATGAAAAAAATTATTCAACGTACTCAAACTATCAAATAACTCAAATATTGACCGGCTTTGAATCATTGGGGGGAAAAATCATTCAAGCATACACTATCCACTCTTTTATGTATAGAAATATATACTTTTAATTGGAAACAGAACTTACTAAATTGTATTTTAGAATCTGCATTCTTTATCAGAATTACACTTTGATAATTTCTTTAACCGGCATTCTTTATCAGTGGAGGTTGGGGTTGAGACTTCAGAGGCGGTTGTGAGAGAAAGCTGTGCTGTCCTTTGCACACGTGTTGACTTATAACCAGCGCTTTGGTGTATCAGAAAGGGACACTTTTTGATAGAAAATGACGTTGGTCCTTGAGAGGCAAACAGTGGAGCAAGGTCAATCGGACACCGTTGCTGTTCCACATGCTTGACCAAAGGTGGACACCATGAGAGGGACAGTCCCTTGGGTTGGACCATTATTGAGCAACTTTATGACATGTAGCTAATGACATAGGAAAATATACGTTGACAAGTTGAGAAAGACCGCTGACAAGTGCTCGAAATTTTTCTTAGCGGGTCGGACCCGCTTGCCTCAAAAATATTCGAGGCTCATTTGACCAGCCATGTCTTGATGAGTCTAACCATCGGTCGGTCACCCAAAATCTACCCATGATCTCAGCTCCATGCGCGAAGTCCCGACGATCGGGCACGCGTTTGTTTCCTCAGTGCGACTTCTCTTGGTTGCCTCCTCCACAGCCCCATGATTGAAGGCAATTTGCCACGGTCTACCATTCGAGAACGCCATCAGGTTTTTGGGGAATCAAGTTTTGCATATATTAATTCCAGATCACCGCACGTATTCCATGGATGAAAAACAGGTGATGCGTCATGTCCTATTAAGGTTTATATCTGTCGTGTCCAACCCAGCAAAGAAAATACAACAAACTCGGAAGAGAATGTGTTCCGAGAATGTATCACGCCCTGTGATTTAATATCACTTTGGAAGCAGGTGACTAGACTAGACAACATATGCAAATAGGCCAAATTCCATACAAAAGTGTGTGCATATATATATATGTATATCTACACACACATGCACAAAAGCTTGTAAAGATCTAGATATAACCTATTGTTGGCCCTTTGGTTTTGATGATGATTTGCCAAACAATTTATACCTAATTTGTTATCTAGTATTTGTGGTTTGTTTTCCCTTTCAGGAATTCTACACATGGTGAAAAGCTATATACATCAAGAGTTAAAGATTCAAGATCATGTGTGCGCTTTCCTTAAGTGTAAAAATAAGTTTGTTAACGTATATTGTGTGATTATGTTTAAAGCTCAACATATATGCACACACAATTTGATTTTCTTTCTATGAAAATGATTTTTGCCAAAACATCGTAATAATAGTTGATGTTTCTTGCTTATATGTTTTTCATAGTTCATAATACATATACAAAGTATTCATGATATACAAACAACACAATTTCATAAGTCATAGTTCAATTTTTATGTTCATGAAAAACAGGTTTTATGTACACTTTTCAAAAACAGTTAATTTTCACAAACGAAAATTGCATTTCCAAAAATTCCTTTTCAAACATGTTTATTTTCTCATTTACAAACTTTCCCCAAAGTTTTACTATTATTGGAAATGATCTAATATTTTTAACATATTTTTTAAGCCAGCCAAAACAGGTTCAAAACCTGTATTTTCTGTGTGTCAGTTTGCGGTTGACCGCCACGATCGACCGCCTGCAGTCCAGGACCGTAGCGGTCGACCGTAGCATGTCCAGAGTCTTTCGCGGTCGACCGTCACGGTCGACCGCCTGCCTTCTAGAACAGTATGCCCTCTTTTTGTTCTTCGCGGTCGACCGCCAGTATTTCTAGGTCTACCGCCGATCTGACCGATGTGTTGTAACAGCTAATTTTTGATCTGATGTTTTGGGGGTATTTTGGTCTTTTCAATGTGGTTTTGGCTAATGTCTTGAGTGAGTATAAATACTCCAGTGCCTTCCTCTTTCATATTACTAAGAATTTTGTTTAAAGTGAGTTTTATAAAAAGATTAACAAGTGTTTAAGCTTGTTTGTTGGTTTGTTTCAAAAGAGGAGTTTTCTACAACAAGAAGAGGAATTCAATTCCAATTGAGGATCTTATCATCATCATCATTCTACAGTCCTTCTTGTTCATTGAGAAGTTTTCTAAACTCATTGTTATATAGCTTATTGATTCATTTTCATATCTTAGCCTCATTGTTATATAGCTTATTGATTCATTTTCATATCTTAGCTATATTAATTGAGTTGCATATTTTCTATTCGCTTTTATCACACACACCTGATTCATTTTCATATCTTAGCTATATTAATTGAGTTGCATATTTTCTATTCGCTTTTATCACACACACCTTATTGAGCTTATAATATTTTCATACAATATATTGTTGGTTAGTGGTGTGTGATTTAGTGAGAGTGAGCTTCATTGTGTTCTCATTCATTATAGAGAATAAATCATTGTATTTGAACCTACATTGTGAGTATCACTTGTAATACACTTGTACACCGAGAGAAGTGTGTGGTGTGAGACAAGGTTGAATCCAATAGGAGTTGCGTCGGTTGACAAACCCAGGAAGAGGTTGTATCCGAGCACTTGAGGAGGAGGACACAGGCTAGAGACCTACACTTAGTGTGTAAAGTGTGATTGCATTGTATCTGTTTGTAAAAGTTTTCGGTGAACTTGTAAACTGAGTGTGTAGAAGTTCCAGCTTCCAAACTGGGTTGTGATAGTGGAGATCTCCTCGAGGTGAGGAGCGGGGACGTAGGTCGTGGGGACCGAACCTCGTAAACATATCGTGTGTTTGTGATTGCTTAGTGTATATTTAATTTGTGCTTGTATTTCTCTTTCTTATTCATATCTATCTCATATATCTCTTGCAAGAACAAATTAATCAATATAATTTTAATTGGTATAATATTGGGATTAGATTAGCATAAGACCCTAATCACCCCCCTATAGGGTCCAACAATTGGTATCAGAGCATGATGCTCTTTGATTTAAGGTCTAATCATCTTGAGTTAAAGATCCAAGTTATCATCTTGTGCTAATCTAGTTTTGTTTGCATTTGTCTTGTTTGATTATAATCATTATGGATATGCACGGTGTATCTAGTCTAGGTTATGCTATTAATGTTGCTCATCGTTTATATATTTTTCCCTATGCTCAATGGTGTATTAGATTCAAACTTTTTGTTCAATCTAAATACTTCGATTTATGGGAAATTATAGAGTTTTCTTATAGTGTACCCACTTTGGAGAAATCCAAATGGTGTAAAGATGATCATAGATTATTTGCCATGAACAAACTTTGGAGAAATCCAAATGGTGTAAAGATGATCATAGATTATTTGCCATGAACAAGTCTTTGTTAGAATTATTAGTTAATGCCTTTGGAACAAGTCTTTGTTAGAATTATTAGTTAATGCCTTTGGCTCATCATTTACTAACAAACTTGATTCTTTTAATAGTGCTTATATGCTATGGAATTTATTGGAAGCACATCAATGGGACTTGGAGGCTATCCGACAAGAGTTGGATAATTCTGCTTCAAGTTCTACAGAAGCTTCATCTTCATGTGCACGACCACTAGGTGATAGCCCTAGTGAGGTACACGAGCTTGACAATGATGATGATATTACTTTTGATGAGCTTGCAGTTGAATTTGAAAAATTATACAACAGCTATATTGAATTAAAAAGTAAGCATGTTAATATAAAGTCCTCTCATGAAACACTAGTCACTAAGTTTGATCTCATTGCAAATGAAAATATAAATTTTAAAGAATGCAATGAAATTTTGAGATTAGAAAATGCTAGGTTGCTTCATGAAAAATGTGATGACATGTTAGAAGTAGAGATTAGTAAAAATAAATTAAACTCTATGATAAATGATCATGTTTACCCTAATTCTAGTAGCAATGCTTGTATGCACAATGATGAGTTGAATCAAATGAAAAAACACATATCAACCTTAGATTCAACACTAAACACTTGTGTTGCAAATAACAAAAAGCTTATGGACTTGTGTGCAAAGTACTATGATAATTCTTCTAAGAAACCCATTCACTATGCACACATGTATGATAAAATTTACAAATGTTCTATTTGTGGTCTTAAAGGCCATATAGCCAAATTTTGTCATAATGCACAAAAGCTTGACAAGCCTATTCATGATTGTGCATCCCATCAAGCTTCTTCATCTCATACACATGTACACACACATAGTGTAAATCATAAACATGCTCATGTGTACAAATGTGAATATTGTGGTAGTTTTGGTCATTTGACCAAATTTTGTTTCGATTTAAAAAGAAATTCTCGTTTGCAAAATAATTACAAAGAAAAACCTATTTTTGCAAATGAACCACATGCACTACATTTTGGTCAACGCAAACCATTCAAACCCCTACATTGCACAAATTACAATCGTATGGGTCATGTTTACGATTTTTGTTTTGACCATATCGATGCACAAAATACGCCCAAATAGGTTCATAACCCTAAGGCCTTGGACTTACATGATAGGGGTTGTAGGCGTATAAAACTGCCTATAGGTCCCTAAACACAGCTCGGCACGGTGATTCGACAAACCAACGAACCATCGGGTGACGTAACTAAACACGAGCGTCAGTCCACAACACCGAAGCCAAGTAACACACAACGAAGCGGATTAACAAGGCGATGAGGTTAACGAATCGCACGCAAGCAACGGAATGCATCCATTCGCGTGCGGAATCAAGCTAACGGTTCGGTGAGTCAACGAGTCATCCGACCATAGAACGGATTCGAACTCGAACACCGAAGCGGATTTACTGCCAAATCAGGATCCGGACAACCAAATCAGGGTTCAGATCAATGGCAAAGCTCGGACAAACCGATAAATCACAAAAAATGGACAACGGACACAACGGCGAAAGCACGGCCAAAAGACAAG